>NW_015624573.1:669988-673385 GCF_001515625.1 Sinocyclocheilus rhinocerous | reverse complement strand
TGAATAATTTTTGGTTTATTGTAATCCATTACATACCTTTCTATCAATGTTATCTGACATTATCAATCTGAATTTGTTCTGAACACAGTGTAACTCTGAGTTCTTGTTATATTTTATTACCATTTTCTTAACTATAGCGAATAAACTGTGATAATGTGAGAAATGTTGAAGGTGTCTGAATATATTTTGGTTTGACTGTATCTATTTGATAAATGAAGTTAACCAACTAACATTATACATACTCTTTTGGTTTCTGTACCCAATATTTAAAACATTTACAAATGCAATGAAAATATTGGTATCGGTACTCTGTATCGGCAAGTACCAAAAATAAAAGTATCGGTATCGGGCGAGTACTGGAAAAAGTGGTATCGGTGCATCCCTACCTTAAATCTGAAAGGTCAGTAGAGGAAAGTCACCCATAGATCTAGGTAATGTTTTTCATATTACTTCAGCTGATCTTGCCCTGACTGTAAGGCATCTTCTCATTCAAACCACATTAACTACTTTTGGAGCGTTATACAAAAATACAGCCCGCTGGAACTTAAAGTTGCACATGAATGTTTTAAATCTGCCTCTGTTCCACATAAAATCTCAACTGTGGTTGCATGTTTTACAAAGCACTAAGCTGACATCAACATGCTCTCTGAACACAGCGGGTGAAAACCAGATGCTCTCTCGTTTTGACAGAAGAGAATTAGGCAACTAGGAAAAATTGGATTCCAACTCAAACCTGTCGAAGGGTGTTTTTATCAACTACTGGCACTTTTAACCAGTGTTAGGTAAGTTACTCTAAAAAAGTAATTAATTAATAGTTACTAATTACATCTTCAACAGTGTAATTAGATTACTGCACAATGTAGAACAGTTTCATTATCAAAGACAGCATGAAATAAAAATTGAGCAACAGTTCAAGAAAAAACTTAAGCTAGTTAAGTCAGTCTTACCTGAATAATAAAAGGAAAGGAAAAAGGAAAAAAAAGGAAACCACGCATCAAAATGTGTTAACTTACTCTGCATCTAAAACAACTTTGCATCTGGCGTGAACACAATGTAGGTGGGGATAAATAATGTTAATAATATTACAGATAAAATAATAATAATAATCTATTATTATAGTTCTAGTTAAATCAGTGCAATCAAATCATGATAGACAAGTTGAAATCCTGTACTATTTTCCAATTCTATTTCATTCAGAAAAGTATAGCATGCATTTTTATGCAAATGGAAGGCTTGCCCACATAAGATGTTGGGGGAAAGGGGCATGCGTCCTTATTCCTGATTGTAAATCCAAACAGCTGAAGCGTGTGTCACAGAAACAAGGGCACTTCAGAGGCTGATTCATGGGAGACTTGAACAAATGTGTAGTTTGTGGTAGCAAGTATGTTTTTATGAGAGGCGTACTGTATAATGTGGGACACAAAAATTGAATACACAATGAGGAGAAAATCATTCCACTAATGCAAATGATGTGGACGGATGAACACTGACAGCGCTGTGTAGCTCTACTCTGTGTTAGTATGCTTGGTGTTGTAGTATCAGCCCTGAGGCTGGTTCGCAGCATAGATGATGTTATCTTCAGGATGTCAGCACATTGCAAGTATAAATGCATTTCTGTCAGCATTATGGTTGTAGACCTTGTATAATTAGGCCAATTTGTGTCATGTACACCAAATCAGATTTTTTTTTTTTCCTTAGGGGACACTCACACAAAAAGTAGGGTTCTTGACACATTTTTTGTCTAGTTAGACTATTTTTAACTTGATGCCTCACTTAAAACACAACCCAGCAGCCAAAGACATCTGTGTACTATGTAGCCCTTCAACAGCGTTAATACCAGATCTTCAACAAATATACAGGCTAAATTCTGACCTCATTAATTGATTAGTTAATTGGTGAACAACTAGTCAGCATCCCATCTTTATTGGGGATCTACTTGTCAAGCTGTAAGAGTTTGTTTGTAGTAGTTTGCTTGTGTTTCTAGACATGATGGGCTTGAAGCGAATGATGGAGAAGTTGGGTGTGCCAAAGACTCATCTGGAGATGAAGAAAATGATCTCGGAGGTGACGGGAGGTTGCAGTGACACCATCAACTACAGGGACTTTGTGAAAATGATGCTTGGCAAGCGATCCGCTGTTCTCAAACTGTAAGTGTATGTATATGCGTGTTTAAACATGCTTCTTCATGCATGTTCTCTCTCCGTCTTGTTTTTAATATTGCGAAACGGCATTGTGCAGAATTGTCGGGCTGTTGCCTGCTGCCGTGTGCTTTGACTCAGTCCAGCTATTTTTAGATATGTCGGCATGTGTTTAATCTCATCAGCACATCTAGTGCAGGATCAGCATATCTGTGCCATTATCTCTAGTGGGAGAGGGATCTGCCGTGACAGGTGATGTCATCATCATGAGACACTAGGGGTTGGATCGATACCAGAAATTTGGCTATAGTACAGTACAAGCCTCTGGTACCTCAGTATCGATGTTAAATCAGTCATTAAATAAACTGCCTTGAGTGACTGATAATATGAAACTAGGGCTGTCAATTATATTGTAATACTTGACAAATGAATATTTTGTTAAAACAAACAGAAACTGGTCCATGTCATGCTGCCTGAAAGGTCAGGCATTTAATGTAGCAAAATTCTGATATTTTATGACAGTATTTTATTTTTTTATATTTTTTTTGTACAATAATTTGGTCTCACTTTGAATTTGTTTGCACAAAAAATTGTGGCTTTTCACTAATGAATAAAGCCTTAAACTTTTAAAATAAGTAATCAAATTATGTCATGTAAGATTTGTAATGATCCAATTTTGTATAAACACACTTGTATATACAATGACATAACACAGCACACATTTTCATGGGTGGGGTTGGAGATACAGTTATCCCCTAATTATTGCTGTCATGACACCAGTGTTGGGTAAGTTACTCTAAAAAAGTAATTAATTAATAGTTACTAATTACATCTTCAACAGTGTAATTAGATTACTGCACAAATTACTCTCTCCAAAAAGTATTTAATTACTTATTACTAATTACTTTCTAAATCCTATATCTACCTCGACAAGTTAATGATACAAGGATAGACATGAAACAGTCCAATTCTCACTATTAACTAACTATTAACTATGACTTTTGCCTCAATATACTCCTAATTACTGCTTATTAATACTTAGTAAAGTAGTTGTTAATTTTAAGAATTGGGTAGGATTAATGATTTAGAATAAGGTCTTGCAGAATAAGACATTAATAATGTGTTTTTTTAAGCAAAAATAAACAGCCAATATCCCAGTAATATTCATGCTAATAACCAACTAGTTAATAGTGAGAATTGGACACTAAAGTGTTACCAATATTCTTATTAACTCACCAAAGTATTTAAAGTGAGAAGGG
>NW_015624573.1:663819-668742 GCF_001515625.1 Sinocyclocheilus rhinocerous | reverse complement strand
CAAATTACTCTCTCCAAAAAGTATTTAATTACTTATTACTAATTACTTTCTAAATCCTATATCTACCTCGACAAGTTAATGATACAAGGATAGACATGAAACAGTCCAATTCTCACTATTAACTAACTATTAACTATGACTTTTGCCTCAATATACTCCTAATTACTGCTTATTAATACTTAGTAAAGTAGTTGTTAATTTTAAGAATTGGGTAGGATTAATGATTTAGAATAAGGTCTTGCAGAATAAGACATTAATAATGTGTTTTTTTAAGCAAAAATAAACAGCCAATATCCCAGTAATATTCATGCTAATAACCAACTAGTTAATAGTGAGAATTGGACACTAAAGTGTTACCAATATTCTTATTAACTCAAAGTATTTAAAGTGAGAAGGGTACATAAAAAGCATGCATTTTAAGGTCAGACTTAAATTTTCTGTCAAATCCACTCTTGTATTGTATATAAATGTTCTACAGTCTATACACAATATTAAGTTCAATTACATAAGTAACTAATTAAATTACAGAAAAAAATAAGAGTAATCCTTTACTTTACTTTTTCAAGGGAAAAGTATTTAAATTACTGTAATTACACTCAACACTGCTTTTAACCCTGTAAACTTTCACAAAATCAACATTAAAAAAATTGCAGAAATTACTCCAGTCTTCAGTGTCAAATGATCCTTCAGAAATCATTCTTGTATGCTGATTTGGTGCTCAAGAAACATTTCTTAGCATCAATGTCGATGAACAGTTTCGTGAAAATCTGATCAAATTTTTAAGGATTTGTTTAAAGGTCCCATATTGTCAAAACTGAAATTTCCTGTCTTTTTTCACGATAACTGAGATCTAGGGGCTATTTAACTACCATATAAGTTTCAAAACAGTCAGTCCACAGTAAAATGCACACCGCCTGCATAAAGTAGCTGTGATTTTTCACGAACCGTTGTGACTTCCGTAAAAAGTTGACGTCAGAACTACACGGTCACTGCCTTCAGTCACCACCCCAAGCACCGCCCACAGTCCCACTCTCCTTTTGCCAAACCCCCAGACAACATCGCGTCCATGCCATTGCTGAGCAACAACAACACGGAAACATGTCAAAAAGGTTAACTTTAACCACGAAACCAGATCGGCCGACCTGAAACGTTACACTCTCACTCAAAGGATGGACGATCTGACAGGATTGTTACTATGAGGTTATCACATCTAACGTGTATAGTAAAGACAAACTCACCGTGTCTAACTTAGTCATGATGAAGATATATATACATTTCAATTTCAGCAGGCAACTATTTTTACAGCTACATTATTGTTCCAGCCACAATTAATCACAACAATGTATATACAATTACAAATGATTATATATAAATAGTCAGTTTGTTGTTTTACACACATGCACACAGACATTATTTCATACACGACATAGTCGTGAGATGCAAGAAACATAGACATATGGCAAGAAATATGTACACGCGCCCATAACAACAAAAGACAATACTTTATTGAACCTTTTCTGATAAGAAGTGTGCGCTGCAAACGCAAGCATTTTTGACGATCGTTTCTGTCCAGTCTGCTCGTTTTATCGCGTTTAACCACAGCTATCGTCGGTTTTTTGTCTGGCAGTGGCAGCAGATATGCGATCAAATTTCTAATTTGAGGCTGTATTACGTCGATTCTGGCACCCAACATCACAACAAGATGATATTTTAAGCTCCTTATGTAGCCGAATCTGCGCTGCTTTGAATGGGCCGCCTCCAGTTTCCCCTTTGTTTTGCTGCCTCCAGCTAGAGCTGTGACATCGGCTGACCCTAGTTACCTGTGGTTGGCCTGGCCGTGCGTCACTCAGAAAACAACAGGCCAATCAGAAGAGAGGCTCATGAATATTAATTAGACAGGCCAAAATCGACCTGTTCTCAGCAGAGCTCCTGAAGAAGGAGCTGTAAAAATATATTGAGATGGTTTTTGGTACTTATACCGCAAATATATATTCTTAAGGACATCAAAACCTAAAATAAAGAAAGTGTTGACTGGTGTCACTATCTTGCGAACGCGCCGGCGGATCTCCACCAAATTCGGGGGATCCCTTCAGCTCGAGGAGCCCTCTCGAACGCCACCCTCCGCGCGTCGGTAGCCCCCCAGGATTGCTTGATCGGTCGGCGCCAGACCGCGAATTTAACCACCCGTAACTCCCGAACCCCGGGGGCTATCGAGGGTGGTCTCATTCGAAAGCAAAAGATTTTTTTAAACCTACATTAAACAGGTTAAAACATCACTAACAGGTAGTAAATAAAGTAAAATAATAAGTATATAGCCTAATATTTCGCGAGTATATAGTCTAATATATGCTCTTCTCTAGACTTCATTTCTTTAGTGAACTAACAAGCTGTGAATTGCCTGAGGTAAATTAAATGCTATGTCACATTTTGTGGTAAAGTGCCAGACGTACACTCGATTCGCGTTTGAGAGGGTTCCTCGAGCTGAAGGGATCCCCCGAATTTGGTGCGGGTTCGCCGCGCCGTTACGGAGATATGGCCGTTTAAAGTTTCAATGGTTTTCCATACACTCTAAAAAATGCTGGGTTAAAAAGGGACAAACCCAGCTATTGGGTTGTTTTGACCCAGCTACTGGGTTGTTTTTGGTTCAAAACAACCCAACCGCTGGGTCAAAACAACCTAATAGCTGAGTTTGTCCCTTTATACCCAGCGCTGGGTTATATTTAACCCAGCATTTTTTACAGTGTAGACTTAAGTTTCAAAAGCGTTTCATCCAGGTCGCCAGTAGCAAACAATGGAGTGCGCTCTGCTGGACAAACTAGGTACACCATTTCAAACATTTTATCTGCGTTATATGTTCTGTAAAAAAAATATGTTCATATCGGCGGCATATTCGCCGATACCGATATATCGGCAACAGGCTCATATCGGTCGATAATATCGGCAAAACGATATATCGGTCAGGCTCTATTCTTAAGGACATCAAAACCTAAAATAAAACTCCAGAAAGGTGTACAATATGTGACCTTTAAAAAGGAAGTTAAAGTTCCAAAAGACTTTGTAAAAGTTTACAATGTTTTTGTAAAATGTTTTTGTAAAATGTAAAAGGTTTTTTAAAGTCACTTTAATCAGTTTAATGCATCCTTGCTGAATAAAGAAAAAAATCCCACCAGTATCATTTCTTTTACATCTTTGTTATATTTTTAATTACATGTTTTAATAAAATGGTCAACGGCACTATTATAAGGCTAATTTCATACCGCACATTTGATGTATCCTAAATACACAATTCACCAAATTCGGGGGATCCCTTCAGCTCGAGGAGCCCTCTCGAACGCCACCCTCCGCGCGTCGGTAGCCCCCCAGGATTGCTTGATCGGTCGGCGCCAGACCGCGAATTTAACCACCCGTAACTCCCGAACCCCGGGGGCTATCGAGGGTGGTCTCATTCGAAAGCAAAAGATTTTTTTAAACCTACATTAAACAGGTTAAAACATCACTAACAGGTAGTAAATAAAGTAAAATAATAAGTATATAGCCTAATATTTCGCGAGTATATAGTCTAATATATGCTCTTCTCTAGACTTCATTTCTTTAGTGAACTAACAAGCTGTGAATTGCCTGAGGTAAATTAAATGCTATGTCACATTTTGTGGTAAAGTGCCAGACGTACACTCGATTCGCGTTTGAGAGGGTTCCTCGAGCTGAAGGGATCCCCCGAATTTGGTGCGGGTTCGCCGCGCCGTTACGGAGATATGGCCGTTTAAAGTTTCAATGGTTTTCCATACACTCTAAAAAATGCTGGGTTAAAAAGGGACAAACCCAGCTATTGGGTTGTTTTGACCCAGCTACTGGGTTGTTTTTGGTTCAAAACAACCCAACCGCTGGGTCAAAACAACCTAATAGCTGAGTTTGTCCCTTTATACCCAGCGCTGGGTTATATTTAACCCAGCATTTTTTACAGTGTAGACTTAAGTTTCAAAAGCGTTTCATCCAGGTCGCCAGTAGCAAACAATGGAGTGCGCTCTGCTGGACAAACTAGGTACACCATTTCAAACATTTTATCTGCGTTATATGTTCTGTAAAAAAAATATGTTCATATCGGCGGCATATTCGCCGATACCGATATATCGGCAACAGGCTCATATCGGTCGATAATATCGGCAAAACGATATATCGGTCAGGCTCTATTCTTAAGGACATCAAAACCTAAAATAAAACTCCAGAAAGGTGTACAATATGTGACCTTTAAAAAGGAAGTTAAAGTTCCAAAAGACTTTGTAAAAGTTTACAATGTTTTTGTAAAATGTTTTTGTAAAATGTAAAAGGTTTTTTAAAGTCACTTTAATCAGTTTAATGCATCCTTGCTGAATAAAGAAAAAAATCCCACCAGTATCATTTCTTTTACATCTTTGTTATATTTTTAATTACATGTTTTAATAAAATGGTCAACGGCACTATTATAAGGCTAATTTCATACCGCACATTTGATGTATCCTAAATACACAATTAAATATTTTCAATATTTTGTTGTATAATTTCACAAAATGGAAACTTGACTGCTTTGAAATTATGAACATCAAATATATGCTCAAAAAAAGTAATATCTACATATTTCTGTTTTCTTTACATGTCAAGTGGTGTAATATTTCATTTGATTAATATTTACATAAATATATCATTAATAAATCATTAATATTTCATTTATTAGGGTAAGTAAAAGAAACTTTTAAAAAAATCTATAACATTTTGTATATAATTATTAAAATAAGCCATGTTCACACAATTATTGAAATCATTTAAAAGACTTTATATTATTCATATTTTAAGAAATGGGACTGGGACAATACTTAAAATCTATACCCAATTTTATAGTACCAAAACGGAATGAAGGCATGGTTTAAAAAAAAAAAAAAAAAAAAAGGG
>NW_015624573.1:622286-662742 GCF_001515625.1 Sinocyclocheilus rhinocerous | reverse complement strand
ACTGTTTTTTTACCAAAAACGAATGAAAGAATGGTTAAAAAAAAAAAAAAAAAAAAAGGTCATCCTATTACAAAAAAAAGTTGAACCTGTTGCTTTTACTAAATATCAACCCCTGAGACATAAAAGTGCCCAAAGTTTAAGAAACACCCATAAAAAAATTACATCATGAACAGCAGGCGACACGACCATTCCATATCCAAGCTCAAATTAGCCACCGTTGACAGAAATACTCTCAAGATGCGCAGACCTGCCATTTCCCAACGAAGACGCCCATCTCAGTGAACAAAAGATTTATGAGTTAAACTGCAGGTGTTCACCTTAGATCTGACAGGACACACTGCCATGGAAAAGCCAATGTGTTCACACTCGGCTGCACTGGATTTAGGCACACAATGCAGCCAATAGTGCACTGCCCTTGGCCAGAGATCACTGGTGAGATCAACACAAGCATCAGCCTCATGGGTAACAGCGAGGAAACGACCCAATCCAACCAAACAAACACAAGCTCGCATCACATACATAACACCATCTCTACACTGACCTGGTGTAGGAGGGGTTGAGATCCCTAATGGGGGTTCAATGACCAACGGAAACTAAACCGCTGACAAGCTCAAACGCCACACCCTGGAGGTGACCGCATGTGGCCCAGTGGCCAAAACAGCGGGAAAGCGCTGACAGATAGAGAAAGAACAAACCGCCCAGGTGGTTTTGCCAACTGCTGGGCTCCATTTTAACGGATGCTACCACCCATGACATCACAAACCAAAGAGATCAGACCAGAACAGCCTCAAAACCCATATGATTCATCTCAGATGAGGAGCTCTTTGAAACCGAAGTGGCTTTGGCACTTACAAGGGGGATTTTAATGCGAATGATGTTACTCTTGCCATGGCCAAGACCTGCGGTTTACAGGAAGGATCAAGAAGAGAAATAAGACAGCAGTACGAAGCAAACTCCTTTATAAAAATTATAAAAATGGCTAAAAATGGGACTGAACACATAAACAAATGCTTTATTGACCTGGAGTGTGTAACAACCTCATCATCTAAAGAGCTAGTTTTCCTGGACATACTGTCAACTAAACAAGGTTTTTCAAACCTGATTTGCCAATTAACAGTGTAATCCTACACTGGGCTTAATATGCATCTGGGAACGCAGCCAAACATGGTATTGGATTGATTTCTAGGAGCACTAGAGTCAGTGTATGATGCAGCAAATGTCTATTGATGTCCAACAGATCCTGGTAATGCAAATGTGCAATGATAAATAAGTCCTAAATGATTTACCACTTCGCGTGACAATGATAGGAACGTTTCATTCAGTACAATCATTATCGGCTGTACGTGCAACAGTATTTGAGGTCAATCGATGACTCTTGATCATTAAAACCAGAGGAATTCACCACCAGAAGTCATCCACTGGGCGACAGGACATTTGTGCGATGAGTTACGGCAATGAGCTCTCCGACATACACACACACACATAACTGCAAACACAAAAAGAGCACATCCCCATCCTTTGAGGGTGTACGTCAATGTATTTTTTCTGACAGCACACATTTTTATCATCCTCCCACCCTTCAAGAGAAATGATTAAATGAGAGGAAAGTGTTTGCAGCGTTAAACGTCTTGGCTATGAAAGTATTCCCTGCTGTTCCTACAGAAGTGCTAACTCAGCCACGAACACGTCCTCTTCCCTGCCTTCCCTGAAAAGACTTCATTTTGAGGATGAAGAAAATAAATAATCCTGACATATAAATGATAGTCTCCACCCCTCGTTATGCTCCATCTCACTGGTTATTCTTGGATGGCTCGAGTGCTATAAGGCAGGTTAAATAGGAAACACTGTATAGCTCATGCATTTTAAAACGAAGCTCAGTAAAACGAAACATCCAGAAACGACATTCAGGAGAGAGTTTAACACAGAATATGGAAAAGAAAGAGCCTGGCACACACCAGACTACTAATGAACAAGGTTATTATAGCTCTGAAAATCACAGTACTTTTAACCTTTTAACTTAACCATAATCCAATTAACATTCATGAGCGAAACCTAATCACAATCAGGTCTGTAAACCCATCTATCATTCCCATGAAAGTGACACTTACAGTTTAAATATCAGTTTTAGTCTTCATACCCTGTAACCGCACCAAATAGATTCATCTTCCTATGATGACACAAATAACTGGGTGAATATGCAAATGAACTGTGATTTGTTGTTTTACACGTCAATTACATGACTGCTTCTTGTCTAAATGGACAATTTGTTTTGATAGAATACAACTATAGGGGGAAAAAATCAGGATTTGGAAAATAAATTCAAACCATCTGAGACGGACCAAAATTACATTATTTTCTCTTAGACTTTCCTTTTGTATTTTAGAAATCACATAAATTTACAAATGTTATAGCTTATCATCAATATTTATATAAATTCTAAATATATATATCAGGGGCGTTTCCGCCGAGGAGGCAAGGGAGGCAGTCTCCTCAAAGTTAGATGAGAAAATAATCGATATTACAAAAATAAAACAGCGCAAATATGACTAAATATGATATTAAAAGTCTAAAAGTCACTTGTTTTTATAAAGTAACACTGTCCAATAGCGACACCCGCAGGTAAAGTTACAGCGGAGGCTTGCCTCCCTTCGGTCCATTGACTTTCTACAGAGACACCAAATCGTGCCATGACTTCTCTGGAGGCTCATTGAGATGAATGGGGGAGAAAAAAAAAAAATCACGTGAGAGGAGGCAATGCCTCCGTCACGCTATATATGGATATGATCGGTTAAGGTTGGATGCGATTGGTTCGTGTGATAAATCCCGCCTCTTGTTTTCGTGCGAGCTCTCGGTCTGAATGATGAAAATTATGGCGTTATTGACTAATTATAAAGTAAACAACTCTCCCGCTTCAATACCACTACTTTGTGTCACATCAAAATAAAACTGGAAATGGTCTGAAAACGCGATGACTGCGTCAGTTTTCAGTGAGCATTCAGCATGATGAAATGAAAGATGTAACGTTATCTTAGTGTCTGTGACAGTAGCTGCGTCCGAAAGCCTAGGCAGCTGACTTGCTGCCTCGCTGCCTTATCAGGCAATGACTTTGCAGGCAGCGTTTTTGCACGGAGGCACCACCTTGTGAAACTGATTTCGGACAGGCTTCTGAGGCAGCGTAATGGTTTAATGATCTACAACAAAATAGATGAGTTTTAGTGATAACTAAACAAATATTTAATTACTATAATACCTATTTCTCGCTAGAAATAACATCAAGTGCAAAAAGTTAGTCAGAAATATACATTTACACACAAACTGACCACCAAACGCAACTTTCAGATGCCATCTTTATTTTTTATCCCAACCGTCACGGAATGGAACGCACAGGATTGTGGGATATCAAAGGCAGCGAAGGATACATCTATGACCCTGTGTCCCAAATGGTACCCTAAACCCTCGCGGTCTTCCTCCGAGTCCGCACTTTCGTGACGTAATGCCGCTTTGACTGTCGGGTAGAAGTCTGCTGCGGAGCTCACCCCAGTGCGGGCTCAGCAGAAGTGCGGATCGAGGGTGCATAACGGCCGCAAAGGGGGCGCTCGCGAGCACCCTTCTGAACGCTAAAATGACGAATGGGACACCCTACGGTCTCGTGGACTTAACGGACACGCGGCGGCCATTGTAAGTCCGTAAGACTGCAAGTGCACATGAAGTGTTCCATTTGGGACAGGGCCTATGCTGCCTTCAAAATTAGATCAGAAGAAGGTACCTCCGGAGACAGGAAGTAAAGCAGAATTTGGATTCGGACATGCCTTGATGCTTTCCTGCCTTGGAATGCTGCCTCCGAAGGCAGCATTTTAGAGCTTTCGGACGCAGCCAGTGTTTACAGAGCTTTTATGACAATGACCCAAAATAAGTTGACTATTAAAAAGAACAGAAGTTCACAAAAAATATTGGTAACATTTTACAATAAGGTATCATATAATGAGCTAACATGAACAAACACTGAACATTTATTACAGTATTTATTCATCTTTGTTTACATTAGTTAATACAAATACAGTTCTTCATTGTTAGTTCACTAATGCATAAACTAATGTTAACAAACACTACTTTTGATTTTAATAATGCATTAGTAAATGTTGAAATTAATATTAACTAAGATTAATAAATGCTGTGGAAGTAGGCTATTGTTTATTCTTAGTTCATGTTAAATAAAGTAGTTAACTAATGTTAACTAATGAATCCTTATTGTAAACTGTTTCCAGAATATTGTTCAAATTGTTACTGCCTTTAGTTATGAAATGTATTAATAATAATTAGTATTAAAAATATTAAATAAAAAATAATATTAATAAAATACAAAATAGAATTATATTTGTTCTCTTTATGTAATATTTATATATAAAACTGCCTCATTTTAAAACAACACCGCACACCACTATATATATATATATATATATATATAGATATATATATAGATAGATAGATAGATAGATAGTGTTTATATAAGGATTTATACAAGTCATTTTTATGGTGATTTTTTTTTTTTACTGCTAGTTTTTGTCTTCATAATAGTTTTTCATTAACAATGCTAGCCTTTCTGATGAGCAATTATATTCCAGTCCAGCATTGAAATGATTCAATCTTCCCAACCATACTGAAAAACCACCCAAATAATCATCATTTCATCTCTTTCTAGTGTTTGAGCACAAATTCATCAACTACAGCAACTACAGTGATTTCTATTAAATTATGTCCAGAGGCAGAGGATGTCCTCATCCCAAACTGACTCATAGGCCTATTCTACCCCATTAATTTTATTTCCAACCTGCTTAAAATATGGACTCTAGAGTTCATGCAGAAAGCAGAGCTCCATCAGGCACAGGAAACTGCTGTTTGAAATCTTTGCTCGATGTGTAGATTATTTTTCCAGAGGGACCGGACTCTTAACAGCTTTTGCCGAATATGATGCAAACCTCTGGGTCAGACTCTGGAGACACATTTTTCCTTCTCTTTCCCTTTTTGCTGCTCAATCCATCACACTGCTTCGCCCTGTCCGTCAGAGCCTCGTACCTTAAGCAAACCTGAGATTGGCATATCTGATGACTTGTGGTGACACCTCTGGGGTGGGTGTTGACACATTCGAGTTGGCTTTGAATTGTTTGCCAAAAGCTGTCAGACAGTCAAACCTTCCACGGATTTAAACCCATATTTCACAGTACCACACCTAATTGGGCTCCTCAACAATCTGTGATCTTAAAAGGTGTTGATTAGGAGGGATTAATTTCAAGAAGAGACCACCAACATCTCAGCCCTACAGCCATGAGAACAGGTGCGGGTATTTGTCAAAGCGTCGGAATATGTCCTCTCAAGGTTAAAGTTGTCTGGGAAAGTCACTTAATACTTTAGGGAAAATTGCAATTGGCCATAACACAGAAACACTCGAAAAGAACTGACCTCATTCCAAGACGTGGGAGAGTTTTAGAGAGAAGTGCACACAGCCGAACGTACGAGAGCAGAGGACTCACTTCATTGCTCGTACAAATAAAGATATCAAGCCTTGAACAGCGAGACGAGGCGGAGCAGCCGAGGCCCTCCGAGAGCCAGAGAAAGGCAACTTCTAATGAATGCAAATAGATTCGGAGTCTGTGAAGAAGGGTAGGGCAGTAACCCAAGTATAAATTAGAAAAGAAGAAAACAACGTAGGAGGAGGGACAAGCTGAAACATCACCCCTGAAAATGAGCTAAAGAACTGTTAAACAGCATCAGCCACAGTTACACAAGCAGCTAAAAGAACAGGAGAATTCAGATTCAACCAGACTGACATTCAATTCAATTCAAGTTTATTTGTATAGCGCTTTTTACAATACAAATCCTTGCAAAGTAACTTTACAGAAAATTAAGTTTCTACAATATTTAGTAGTAGCTTATCAGTGGTGACTGTCAGTTTATGTACATATGGCAGAAATGAACGGATAAATCAATTAAAGACGTAATCAAACAGACAATGAACACTATTAACAGCAATTATTATATGACGCAATCAAACTTATAGCAAAATTTGGTAGTTCTGTATGTTGTTTCAGGGTTGGCATTATCTGAGGTCCACATTACAAGATACAAGGTGTGTGTGTGTGTGTGTGTGTGTGTGTGAGAGCAAATACAGCACGTAAAGTACCAAGAAATAAATAAATAAAAGGAGAGTAAAAAAAAAAAAAAAAATTCAATATTTTTTTATTGTATTGTATTGAATACAATGGTTTGCAGATAACCTATCATGGTAATTAAATGACTACACACATTAAATATAATAATAGCAACAACAACAACAACAATAAATTGTGATTAAATACATTTAATTATAATAATTATGAATAATGTTATCTTGTTTTTTAGTATTTATATAAACATTTAGTCAATTGTTTTAATATTAATAGTAATATTTACATAAATGCTAAAATGCACAAAACCTAAAATACATAAAAATCTATTTATATTAAAAATATAGCAATTACATAAAACTAGTTTTTACATAAGCATTCATATGCAGGAAATGCTATTACAATTGGAATTTAAGTAGTTGAAATAATTTCACTGCAAGTCTGAACATTAACCATTTTCCGGGCCAGTTAAGGAAAATGCACAAATGTTCAGTAAAATAAGACTTGGGAATGGAAAAATGCATTAGTGAATAGCTGTTTCTCATTCATGCTCATATTTTACTTGAAAAATGTACATTTTCACATATTAAGCATTGACACCCCTTTTTTTAGCTACATAAATAAGACTGAATGTGTTTAGAACACAAGCGCTTTAACATGGCACCTCCACAATAGAGCGAGAGGCACAACTGTGATTGTGAAGTGGTTGATTTTGCTGTCAGAGACATTTGTAAACGGATATAAATCACACACAACTGTCCTCAGCAATAACAGACTAGAAATAATTGAGGCTGTTGGTGGGCACAGGTTGCTGATTTAGAAACTCTTTGTATGCTAATTTGCTGCTGGTTAAAAATGATGTTCACAGCAGATTTCATTTGCGGTACACCGGTACACATCGATTAAGCAGAACATATGCAGTGCTTTAGTTGAGGGTGTTTGCTAATAAGAATAACCACATCGTTGTTTCCACACCTTAATGGTGGGACGCTCGCTACAGATTAAAAGAAGTGACCCTCAGGGTAACTTTCCAAATTGTCTGTCTGTGGCTGTGACATTGAACTAATTAAATTAACAGGAAGTGGCTTAAAGATTATCGAGGAAGACACTATGGCCTGCTGGCAGAGAAGTGTCTTCATTAGCTCAGTTTCAGTAAGTGAGTTTTGCTCTCCTCATAACTGACCAGACGTTTAGGTTTCCGATGGTTTTTCACTCTTCTGTAATGTGAGTTTTGAGTGAATGAGCTAAAAGGAAATGGGCAGTTTTCAATCTGTCTATCATTCTCACCCAAGCTGTCAAAAACTGCTACATGTAAAAATATAAAGACATGTCAAAATAACAAATCTCATACTTTCTGACATTACAAAGTCTGGAAGTCAAATCTTCAACAGCATGCAGATGTCAAAAAGACTTATACAACTGAGCTCATACGTTTACATATCCCTGCAGAATGCGTTTGGCATTTTTAATGTTTTCGTTTTTGCATAGAAAAAAAAACATATGGTTTTTGCATATATATTCTACAATACAATAACTTAAATTTGGGTCTTAGGTTAAATTTTGGCTCTTGGTTCTCAATATTGTGTGTTGCCTCCTCACAAATCAATGACTCTCACAGCTTTATTATGTACGGGGCCCCTCAATTTTCCAGATTGTTCAAACTTTTCAAAAGTTTGGGGACTATTTCAAATGTGCAGAGAATGTTGGGAAATTAAAGAATTTACAGGACTTGAAGCAAACCAGAGACTCGTGCAAAATTACTGCTAAAGACTACAAACAGTCAATTAGTTGCTTCCACCCAAGTCGCAAATTTAATATATTGAATTATTTAATGAATGAACGAATGAACAGATGAATACTGGAATTGTAAATAAAAGCAGCATTTACATCCCATGTTTAAGAGAACAAAATCATGACTTTCAAGAATGTTTATGCATGTTTGTATCCACTATATATAGTTTTTATGCACATTATGGATCATTTATTTGCATTTTTTTTTTGCAATACCCCAAATTCTACATAAATTACTTTTAAACCGGATAATATCAATGTAAATTTATTTATAATTGTTGTGTAATATATGTAAATATCTGTTAAATATGTCAGTTTCTTAACTATATGTAACTAAATGGTTTTATTATTTAAAAATCTTTTTAAATGACTTGTGTTGATTTAAACTTATGAAAGGAGATTCACCAGGGGTATGTAAACCTATGTGCTAGATTTGACCAGTGCAGCTTAAATGGCAAGGTCATGACACCTCATTAATTCTATACATTCCTAGCAGAGCAACAGAAGCGACAGACCATTTCATTGGTTTGTGTTTGTTAGTGTAAACAGACACATTCTAGGCGCAAAACTGTCACCAAATGAGAGAGACCAGTTTACATGCACCCCATCTGTCAGACTGAAAATACAACTGCATGCACTGATAAGAGATGTGTCAACTGCAGTGTGCCAGTGAGAGAAAGACAGAAAAACATGCGTCTTACCGTCGTGAAGGCCAGGAGCTCCTCATCATTTAGCTTGTGAACTGCATTATTCTTCTGAAAGTCTATGCTGCAAAACAACAAACCATGATCAATCAAAAAAATCAGCACATAAAGCATACGTTTCTTTTAGTTCACAAGTCAAGGAAACAAAAAATGATCATTAAAAAAAATCCCAGTGCATGCAAGATCTTGTGCCTCGTCCATTATTCTTTCAGCTTTTAAAACATTTGAGAATTGAGACATATTTCATAAATAAAAACTACGAAATAATCCTTCCATTATGATTTATTTGCATAATGACACATTAGTGTAATGCATAAAAGTCTCATTATTACATGGAAGATTCTCTCAGTAATTTGTGCTTCATTTATTAAAAGGAATGAATGAAAACGAAGTTCAACTATGTACCCAGATAGAAAGATAGATCTTAAACATAGGCTTCCTTTTCTCTTGCGTTTTTTTTTTTTTGCATTTGGGTTGAAATACGACCCCCGCATTTCATGAAATTCACCCGTTCTATTGCAGTAGAGGCATTAAAACAAAGTTGTCAGACAGTCAAAAGGATAAAATATGAGCTCGCACATCTCAACCCTCACTCAGCAGTTCAATTATTTAATCCCATTATTATACCCATAACTCAATATTCTAGGTAACTTCAGCTACTTTCCTCAAGTTGTAACTGTCTGAATTTCTCATTTGAGTCAAGAGTTCTTTACGTTAGCCGAGGATAATAAATGTATGGTGGGCTGTTCGCATTCCAACAGAATGCCGTTAAACCGTACGTGCAGTTTTGCTCGACTGCACCAATGACGGCCCATAATTCACCTTCAACCATCACACAGCCCAATTAAGGTCCCTGGCCTGCATAATTACGCCCTGCTAATTATTCAACGCCTGCAATTTGTCTCCTAGCAGCCAGTCGGGCAGGATGACGACCTTTCTACAACAAACAGTGCGCACAGGATGGTACAAAGCTAATTAGAGAGCAGTGTAGAAGAACCCCGCACCTCCTCCCAGGGCTGAGATGGGGGTGGATGACCATCCACTTTTTTATTCAGGATGGAGAAGACCGCTATCAGGGTGCACAAAAAACATTCTGCAAGATGAAGGCCTGACGCAGCACTTCAAAGTTACTAAGATAAAACAAGACTCTCAGCAATAACAATGATTTACACATCCCCAACATGATTAATGTCGAGCTGCGGCAAATCGACCTGTTCTCAGCAGAGCTCCTGAGAGAGGAGCTGTAAAAATATATTGAGATGGTTTTTGGTACTTATACCGCAAATATATATTCTTAAGGACATCAAAACCTAAAATAAAACTCCAGAAATGTGTAAAATATGTGACCTTTAAAAGTCTGGAACTAAAATACTACAGCTACTAAAACTAATCTCAAGGATGAGGAGACAAAGAGGAGACAATTTTTCCTTGGATTTTTGGGTCTATGAATTTTTAAGCACATTTCAGCCAGAGGACCTGTTGAAGTCATACTCGTAAAACGGTTTGGCTTGGGCTTTGACAACCTGATTTTCAGATGTGTTCAATCTCACATGCACAAGGTAGACTCTTAAAACAGTCTATAATAAAGCGTCACAAACCAAGAGACATATGCACACACACTTGTGGCAAAAAAAGGGATGTGTGTTTCATTTAACTGTTGACAGTGGCAGCATATGCATTTCCTCTGCAAGATTTAAAACTTCTATAAAAGTGAAACTTTTACGTTCACAGCAACATCCTTGCTACTCACAAATTCATATGTGGATTCAATTCAAATAAACGTAAAATACTGTTTTAATAAAAGAGGAATGGTGATTTAAATATCTAAAATGTTCAGCACACAGTTACAATTTTGCAGTTATTAGTTTAGTAATGTCTACTTGAGTAATTGGGGGTTGGAAATTTTTGCACCATTTCGATCCGTTTTTTTTAACCGTTGGTCTATGTGCACATCTATCGGATGGACATTGCATCAGATCTCACTGCTTTTGCATTGTTGCACAACATTAGCATTGCATTTTAAGATGAGACTTAAAGTAAAATAATAAATAAATAAAAAAAGAACTTTACTGAAATACCAAAACCTAAATATTAAACATTACATTATACTTCAAAATTCAACTTATTTAAAATAAAATATTATAAATAAATGTACTATATATATAAAAAAAAATAGTAGTTTTAATTTAAAAACTCCTTCCTTTTATCATTGTGTTACACACAGTCTACCATCATTTGAAAAAAAAAAAAATGTCTTAGTATTGAGCGCTGATGATGACACAGAGCAAAAGTCACCATGAACAATATTGATACAAATTGCTGTCTGGTGAACTGGGCTGTAACATACTGCCAAAAATGCAGTGGCAAGCAATCACAAATAAAAAATAGAAAAGATGCCACTTTTGTGTATCTGTGTATAGTCATCATTACTGCTTTTCAATCTGTATGAAATGTTCGGAAGTCAACAAAACAGTCACAATTACTGCTTTTCATGATCGGTCAACGGTTGTCACGTCAGAGTACTTAGGTACTGGCGCCCATCCTGTTACTACAGCCACCATTGAAACAGAACATATCCATATCGACTGAGACACTCACCATGTGGCCAGTATAAGGGTCTGTTCCTCAGCGCTAAGGTCCGGAAGTTCATGTTCAGATGGTTCTGCCAGGTTAATCTGGTTCAGGACTGTATCATCACTCAACTGATGATCCTATAAACACACACACACACACACACACACACAGGCATGAGAACCAGAGCAGATCCCAAAAAGACCTTAAAAAGTGTATGACAAACACAGATCACAGTTTAGATGAGAGAAAAAGGAGACAGAGTAAACAATTCAAACACCATTTTTTCAGTTATGGCAACATGACATATTTATTATTGTATTAGGAACAGCATTCATAACTTTGCCCATCCTGTTGTCGAACTTTACATTATTAAAGTGTCCCAAAACAAGCATTTAGCTCTTTAATCCCTTTAGAAGGGTTATTTCATGAAATATTACCTGAAATGAGAAAATGATGCTAGCTCATGCATCAAGAAATCAATATAATCAGCACTGATATTTATTAGCTGGGTCGGGGCATATGCAAATGAACATGTTCCTCTGCTTTAGCCTATTTAAAATCTAATTTGTTGATGTTCAAATTCAATTCCCATGAAATTAAGTCTGACAGCTCTCACACACGGACACTCTACCTGAAAAGCCTTCACATGCAGACAAACGACAACCAAGACCCACTGGAGTGCTATCAGCTCAGAGTTTGTAAGCAATACTGATCTTATCACGTTTAATCCAAAAACTCAAGTCATCCTGGAAAAAATGATTTAATGCAATGTTTAGGGCCACAACACATAAAATGGGGCCAGCTAAGGGGAAACGGAGATACGGTTTGGGAATTTTCCGTAAAATCTTTGTCTGTCCCCAATTTGTCATATTTGCAGCCAAAGCAGATAACACCAGACAGAGCAATGCCACTGCACAGATCAGCCAAACACCAGATAAAACTCAACCGCCGTCCAAAAATGTGCAATAAAAGTAAAGCATTGCCTCAGGGTAGGTGAGAGGAGAGAGGCAGCGTGAGGAAGACAGGAAAGAATGGGACAGATGGAAATCTGAATAAAAAATTTTTTTCACGACCTTCACTGCAGCTCAATGTCACGTCTGCTGTCAGCACAAGAATAAATGTCGCCCCCTGATGGATGGGATAAGTACTGCACCGTTCTTGCCCCCACGGGGACTGAGACGGGTTTTCAAGTCTAAATACCAAGTCTGAATCATTTAGTAAACTAAATGATTACTCAAGTGCCAAATGAGAGTAAAAATTGTAGAAATCCCTCTCTCACATAAGTGATGCAAGTGATTCAAATGACATATGAAAAGTAAAATAAAGAAAATAATTATACTCATATTACACATACTCATCCTGCATATGACGCTCTAGTGACAACAGCTAAATAATTTTATTGCAACAGAACAAATACAATTAAACAAAATACAAAGAAACTATTAATACAATAAACTGAAAAAAACAACACTACAAATAAAACAAATAGTCTAATTTATCTTAATTCACCTGCCATTGTAATGACATTAAGATAATTTTAGACTCTTTATGTACCTTTGGTAAGAGTTCTTTAGGTGTTGGTGTGAGGGAGGGACTCTCAGAATTGGGAACAGGTGAACTGTCCTTCCGTTTCACATCTAAGATGAGCTGAGCCAGAAAGTTCTCCTGAAAACGAGTTCTCTTTCCTAAAGCACCTGAGAGAGGCAAACAATTATTTAATCATTCATGCATTCCATCCATACTGCTGGGTCATCCTTATTTTCTTTCATTCATTCATTTCATCTTCCAGTTACTTCAGTCACACATTGCAGTTTATCCCTCCTTCAGTCACCTGCACAGAACAATCATTTTTCTTGACATTACATTATATTTCTTACCTATCATGTTAACATCGATTCCTGACAGATTGCGGGCTGTTTGCATATGTTCTTTGGCCCTGCGATACTCGTAGTAGGTCAGGCAGGTATAACTGCATTCCAAGTGGAACTGAATGGCCAGGTTCCGGTGTGTGTTGTTGGTGAAGAGCTCCTCACATTTATACACTACAGAAAGAGAGGAAGGACCAGTTCATGAGAGGCACCATCTATATTTTTACACATTCTTCTATATATTCAGCATTTTTTTGCCATATATCTCCAGAGGAAAATGCTAAATGGTTGTATAATGCATTGCACATTTATAGACGTAAAAGCATTATGATTATCATAGATACAGTATGAGGTTGCACTGCAAGGAAACAAACCTATAGTATATATGGTTAGGATATGGCTGGATACCCACAGGGACCCCAAACAGTGCTTCAGGGGAAGTAATAAAGAATGAATGATGAAAACAAGAAAAAAAAAAAGGAAAGAAGGAAGGATAAAAGATAAACGGGAGAAGAATAAGGAAAGAATGGAGAAAAGAGGAAGGAATAAAGTAGTAGAAAGGAAGAACAAGGAGGAAGGATGAAAGAAAAAAAATGGAAGAAAGAAGGTAGAATGAAGGTAGAAAATATTGAGGAGGAGGAAGGAAGAACAAATGAGGGAAAAGGTAGGATAGAAAAAAGAAGAAACAGGAAAGAGAAAGTAAGAAGAAGGGAAGGAGGAGAAGAGTAGAACGAATAAGGATGGAAAGAAGAGAGAATGAAATGAAGAAAAGGAAGGAGGAAAGGAAGGACAAAGGATGATGAAAGAAAAGCAAAGCAAGGAAGAGAGGATGAAAGAAAAAAATTGAAGAAAGAAAGAATGAAAGGAGGAAGAACAAATGAGGGAGAAAGGTAGAATAGAGTAAGGAAGAAAACAGGAAGGAGAAAGTAAGAAAAAAGGAAGGAGGAGAAGAGTAGAAAGAATAAGTTTAGGAAGAAAGAATGAACAAATGAAGAAGAGTAAGGAAGAAGGACAAAGGTGGAAGAAAGAAAAGCAAAGTAAGGGAGGAATAAAAAAAGGAAGGAAGGATGGTTGAAAAAAATGGAAGAAAGAATGAAAGAAAGAAGGAAGAAAGTTAGCACTGAAGGAGGAAACAGGAAAGAGAAAGTAAGAAGAAGGGAAGGAGGAGAAGAGTAGAAAGAATAAGGATGGGAAGAAAGAATGAACAAATGAAGAAGAGTAAGGAAGAAGGACAAAGGTGGAAGAAAGAAAAGCAAAGTAAGGGAGGAATAAAAAAGACAGGAAGGAAGGAAGAAAACAGGAAGGAGAAAAAAGAAAGAAAGGAGGAGAAGAGTAGAAAGAATAAGGATGGAATGAAGAAAGAACAAAAATGGAAGGAAGGACAAAGGAGGAAGAAATACAAAAGAAAGGAATAAAAAAAGAAAGGAAGGAAGGAAAATGAACAAAGGCAGAAGAAATGGAAAGAAAGATGAAGAAAAAGCAGGAAGAAAGAAAGAAGGCAGGCAGGAAGGAAAGGAAACCCAACTGAATAAAGAAAGGGTCATTTCAATTTTTTTCTCTCAGTCCACAGCTGTACATCCACTTTCACCAATAGGTCTATTATAGCATGAAAATGTGAACGCTAAAGGCCCTTCATAAAGCTGAGCTGGTGCGCTCACTGTGACCTTCAGCGTGATCTGCGTGAGGATCTGAGTGTTTTAAAGTCCCCTCATTGCAGATTAAAGCTCACTTAGCAAGGGAAAGCAGCACCTTTCCTCGCATATACATGTAACAGCTCCAGATCATTGATGGGCCAGTCACGCACATGTATCTGTGTGAGCAGAACAAAGAGAAGCACTCATTTCTTACCCTTCACAAAGAGATGAGACACAAACAGTGATTACCTCATGTTAACAAAAGAAATCAGCCATAAAAATATCACAAAGAGCCTCAAGTGTACGTGCAGCCAGCTTTCAATGTCGCATCTTCAAATGTCATCAAATGTTATGAAAGCATGTTATTAAAGCATAAATATCTCTGCCTGGAGGCTAAGAGGGAGAAAAAAAAATGCAACAGTATTTGAGGTATTTATTCGAGAAAGGGAACGCAATGACTAATTGGGTACAGACATAAGTGATCATATTTTATTTCTAGTAGGAGCTTAACTCCGAATACTAGAATTTTTCAGCAATGTTTAATGAATACAACTGAGCACATATTTTATTTAATATTAGTAGCAGTACTAGTAGTGTTAGTATTAGAATTAATAATAATAACAGCAACAAGAAAATTTACAATTAATAATATTATTTAAAAAAATAATTATTTGCACTTAGGTTAAGTACAATTACAGTATTAATAATAATAAGTGTAATTAATTGTACTTAAGTACAATTAATTACATATATGTTTCAATATTTTTCTTTTTAATTATATTTAAAAAAAAAAAAAAAGTATTAAACTGACAGCTCTTGTTCTCAGATTGAAGCTCCGGATAACTTGGACTTTTTTTAAATAAGTCAGTTTACACTTTATTTTAAGGTGTCCTTGTTACAGTGTAATTATACATTTACATACTGAGTAATATTAATTAACTACATGTATATTTACTATATGGTTAGGGTTAGGATTAGGGTTTGGGTTACTTGCATATAATTATGCATAATTAATTGTTATTATAATAGTAAGTACATGTAACAAGGACGCATTTTAAGTCATTTAACAAACACATTTAACCAATACGTAGACTCTATAGCAAAGTAGCCATGGCTAAATTAATTCAAATCAACACATCATGCAGCTCAATTTTTTATTGATTGACAGCCCTACTGAACACTGCTAACCCTTTGCTACTCTGAATATTAAAAACACCACCAAATCAGTTTCCTACAGATGCCCTCATGAAAGCGGTCACCTACAAACCTGCGTTAACATCTTCAGTGGACCAGTGAAATCCCAGTACAGGCTTGACATTTACTAACCACAATGATGAAAGACATGGACCATATCCACTCACCCACGTAACTCACTGAATGTAAACGCTGATTAAAAAATTAAATAAGTAAATAAAAAAAATAATTCACCTTTATTATTTACCAACTCATAAAATGCTCCATTGACTTCAAAGTCAGTGATAAACAAGAAAAAAACTGCTCAGACAAATTTGCTCGAAACATAAACCTTAATGAAATCTCATCTTGTGGTTATGCCCAAGAACAGCTCTTGAAGTGAAATATGACCTTACTGTTCTGAGAAATCCTTTCTGTGTTTCTGATCATTTTCACTTTTTGAAATCCAAAAGTACTCAGTGTCCTGTGGGTGCACGAGTAATGACTGCTAGGGTAAACATATCACACAGTGTACTTTTATTCAGATTGAACGGTGTAGAACATCAGCTTTTCTTATTCACAGTGGTTAAAGCATGTGGAGATGCACTCTGAATAATTCTGGAAGAAAATTCAGACGATGCACCAGCTTTGGGAGCTTACATTAAAAAGGTCTTTAGATATCAGCATGTGAGGTTACATTGATTCCCTCATGTCTGCAACTCAGATCATAAGACTTTCTAGCTGGAATATAAAACCATGTTTCAGTTCAAATGTATTTGGGCTTTCAGCAGCCCGCAACAGATCTTTCAGTTACAGATTCTGTTTGTTGGAGTCTCAATTCCTGCCATTAGGAGCTCCATAATGACATCTGGTCAGCAAGGATGGATTATGTTTCTGTGAGGCCCTCAGTGGGAGACGTACTAATACAATTAGATAGCAAATATGACGAATAAACTTGCAATTGCAAGATATAAAGTTGCATAAGAGTTATGCATTGCAAAAGAGAGAACAACATCCCGCGACTAGTACAACTACAAAGCTGCAATAATGCAGAAAAGGGGGTTATGAACACATATCGCTTTGTTTATTTCACATGTGGCAACATCCACATGCATTCAAGCACATAAATTTCAATTTTACATCCTGGTAGCAAGAGGTCCCAGGGCTCTGGTGCCACTGGCCCAGCATACAAGCCAGCCATGCTGGACAGACTGGGAAAGCAATTGCAAAGCAGCTATTTCAGACACTCCCTTCCACACAGCTCAGCCAGTTAGATTAAGGACAAAGCAAACCTGTATAGCTGTTTGGGTAATGAATTTAACAGTCCAGAGGATTTGAGAGGCAGGTGTGTTGATTGTTTAGATGTAGCCATTCCTGCAGTAAATTGATGCCTGAAGGCCAAAAGATTGTGTGTGTGTGTGCGCGCGCGTGTAGGTATGGATGTGTGTGTGTGTGTGTGTGCGTGTGTGTGTGTGTGTGTGTGTGTGTGCGTGTGCGTGTGCGTGTATGCATGAAAGGCGTGCGCGCGCGTGTATGTAGGGGTGTGTGTGTGTGTGTGTGTGTGTGTGTGTGTGTGTGTGTGTGTGTGCGTGTGCGTGTGCGTGTATGCATGAAAGGCAAAACTGGCATGTAAAGGTGGGTTTCCTATTCAACAAAACAGTTACAGAACTACTATAACACCTTTTGTCTAGTACGACACCTAAAACATGCCACAAATATGAATTTGAAGTTAACCAAGCAGACCTTGTCGGAAATTTAAGGGATAGTTCACACAAAAACAAACATTCTGTCATTTACTCAACATCAATTTGTTCCAGAACAAATCAACTTTGGTTAATCTTCAAAACACAAAAATTCTGGTATTTTTAATGAAACCGGAGCAGTTTGTCTCTCTATCGGAAGTCCAGCTAACCAAGATCCAAAACGATCATGAAGTTGAATAATGAATAAATGAATCCACTTTTAATCCAAGTCTTGTGAAGAACTACAATCACTTTATATAACGCAAAGATTTAATTTAGGCATAACATAGATAGAATTCTTCACATATGGTAAACACAGAAGCTTGTGTGTCAATAAACCTCATTGCCTCTCATGCTTAACACATGCACGTTTGATATTCCGTGTTTATTTTATGTGATGTGCTCCAAGTATGTGTGTGCACCATTGTTTAGATGTAAATAAAAGCCTAGATTAAATCTGTTCATCATATAAAGTGATCAAATCTCTTGACAAGACTTGGATTAAACTGTTTGATTCAATTGGATTGCACAAAGCCAAGGCACAAGTTACAGGTCAAATTCGAGCAGTTGGAGAGGAATTCATTTAGTTTGTGAGACTGCTGTTATTTGTGAAGTGAATATTAGATATTGTTTGTTCCTGCTGGTCGATACACTCTGCTTCACAGTGTTGGTAATCCATGAACAACTAGCAGTTAGTCAATGCTAATTTTACAACTCTGCAGGCATTCAAGGCATTCAGGTTTAGAGAGATGCTCTTTCAAAACACAAAAATACATTTGCCCCTGACATTTGGCTGATTGGTTCCACACAAGGCAGATTTTTTTCTTTAAGACTAGAAAATAAGACCCCTTTTTATGAATGCTAATCAATACTTTTGTCAGATTTTGCAACCTGAACATTCTGAATAATGGATCAAATTGTTGCAAAAAGTTTTCCCAAAGTAAAATTAGCTTTTTGCCATTTACTTTCAACTTTGTCAATGCTTCTGCTAAATAATGAAAAAAGCTATTTAAAAAGACTGGATGTGTACTTCTTACCGTTTTGTTTAAAATGAAAGGCGAATTAAACTTTAATTAAAATAGCAAAAATCCATAACAGAGAAAATGGCTTTAAAAATGATAAATAAACACATTGCTCTGATAACGAAGGAATAATTCACCCAAAAATTACACTTTTGCAATCTACTCACCCTCATGTTAATTTTGTCTTCCTGCTGAACACAAAAAAGCTGAATAAGAGGTTTAAAATACTAGTTTGTCTAAAAAAAGGTACAGTGAAATTGTCCATACAACTTGTCTGCTAAAGTTATACGACAGATATGTTTGAACCGTTTGAAAGAGGCATTTCTCATATAAAATCCTGCATTCAGCCACCAAAATATAGTCAATCTATACATATGCAAGAACATCTTTGCATGCAAAAAGCTCCTCACACTCCAAGTCAACTATAGAGAGCAAATTGAACAGAAACTTCATAGGCTCCAGAATGTATCATCTAAATGCCAGGTTTGATTGGGCAGATATGAGATTTCAATTTCCCTCAAAAATATGGTTTCTCATAACTTGAAAACCACAGACCTAAGCTATACATGAAATTAAAGAATGAACGAAGATATGAAAACCTTAAATAGCATTAGTCCTACACTACATTGTGTATGTTATAAAGTCCACATCCAGATATTCCACTGCATGTTATTACCACTTAAAACAGTACAAAAGGCCCAGCAGTCAGAATGTCGGCTGAAGTGAATCCCTGGCGATCCCCTAAATTCCCCACAACTCTCTGTGAAGGACAGTGAATACTTTTGGCAGTCAATACTGGAACTGACAACACACCTCAGCGAGGTGTTAGTCCTGCTTTGAAAGCTTTACAAATATAACATCATATGATGACAGACATTATGTTGGGGTCTTCTGAAGCAGATCCACTCACCAATACAAGACAGAATATATCTTAGATATAGCTGTATCCTTTTGTAAATATCGCATCTTAACATCTCCGCTGATTATCTATATTGGGGTGTAGCTGATGCGTGTCTGATTAAAAGGCAGCACAGGAAACTCATTCCGAAGGCACAGGAACCCAATTAAGATGCTGCTTTGCTGCAGAGCTCATCATTTGGTCTGTGATTCCCTGGTGAATCCACATTAACATCCAAAACTCTTCAGAGGAACGGGTCTATATCCTGCCACTAAAGCAATGCAATCTTTGACTCCCTTTTATCCCTCAGACACCATTTCAAGGGCATCTACAACGAATGCTTCAGTTCACACAAAGTATTAAAAGGAAAGTGCTGCCTCATGTTTGATGCGAAGACCTTTTAATTTCATCAGGATGGTAAATGGTTTAATACATTTGCAATTCATAGCATTTTCAATCTTGAATGAATAAATATAAACTACGCAGCTTATCGGCAACATAAAACTTTGTCCTCTGCCCAGGCTTTTTATTATCCGAGCAACCGAATGACTTCCAATCAACTCTTTGAGATAGAGGCATGTCAATTCAGTGTCACGTGATCCTTCAAAAATGTATTCTAATATTTTGATTTGGTGCTCAAGAAACATTACTTATATCAATTTTGACAAAAGGTATGTTGGTTAATATGTTTCTGGAAACGCATACTTTTTTTTTTCAGGATTCAAAAGAACAAGGTTTATTTGCGACAGAAATAAAAAAAAAAAAACAGGCAAGCAAACCAAAAGGATATTACTGATCCAAACATTTTGAACACAAGTGTAAATTCATAAACACATCCATTAAATCTGACTGTGTGTGAGGGTTGAAGGAGGGCCGTCTGACACAAGGGTGTCATGTTTTGTTAAGTCAGAAGTGACATGATCCTGATGAGTGTGAAATCCCGTTCCTAAAAATCCAAATCCTTCTGAAACGAACAACAAATGAATTAAAGTAATGAATTAGCCCAAAGGGAAATGCACACTTGATGAAATTTTCAATGGAATACTGAAATATCCCAAAATTGGCCCCCAAAAAATCTGGTTTCTTCCGTTTATTTTTTGTTATGTTTAAGATCATAAGGTCAACCTATAGAACTCTACTGTTGTTAATCCTCATTGCCATTTTTAAGTGGTTATCATGGGGACCGTTGGGAGGGTCCTATAATGTACATTCACTTTTTCACAAGGTTCACAATTTACGATCATTGGGCCTCATTCATGAAACTTGCGTATATATAGGAGTAAATTCTGAGTAATTTGCGTGTAAAACAGACCTTCCCGAAAACTCTGCTCCGGATTCACAAACGCTTCGTAAACGTCCGATTTGATAGTTAAACATGTGTATGTTAATGAATTCCAATCATTCGTAAATAGGGCGCTCGTAGCATAAATGCAAAAAAGACTAATAGGCCATATGCCTAACAATAAATATTCAATAACGTGTGTCCACCAAAGAGTTTTTAGCCAGCTGGAAAAATGTCAGGTGCTCTTCTTAAAACGACCAGCTGCTGGCACTTGAGAACGTTTTGGTGGCACAGCGTTTTTCCAGCCGAGACGCTTTAGTTGCTATGATTTGGAATATCCACGGCGACAACGTATTACTAGTATCTCATTTTGAAGAATATTACTGATTATAAAAATGCAGTAACCAGTAATATTGACTTCATTGTTGTAGGCAGTCGTTGTACAAGTAGGATGCAGACATCCCACCTCTCCCGGAAGCTCCGGGAGTCTCCCGCATATTAATAGTGGCTCCCTGACGCCCGCAAATTAGATACAATATCCCGGAAATCGTGGAGGCAAGAGAGTATGAGCAAGAGGAAAGAGCGCCACTTAAGCGAGAGAGAGACACATGTAGTGATATATAATCATAACCGTAGCCAGCTATGAGATCACCATATGAGTGTCTGCATGTATAATTCAGTTTAGACAGTTTGCAAGAATGTTTAGCGTCCATGGTATGAAAACGATCGCTGCGAGACGCTGACTGAGTGAACGAATCTTGAGGGCGTGGGCGCAGCCTCCGCCGTGTTGCCAGATCCAGCGATTATAGGCGTTTTTGGACTTGTCTGTTCAACTTAATTTGACACTTTAGAAAGTTAATAGAGTGGAAAGTTACAATTTAGGGTCAGCGATATCCTTATCTTATTTTCAAAATATTTGAAAATGTTTTTATTTTTCGGTTTTTATTTGTTTTAATAGCAATATCTGGCAACACTGTATCGCCCTTAAACTGACAGTTATCAAAAGAGCCCATGGACATGTTATTGCTGACAAGATAGCACATTCTGTAAGGGAAACGCAAAAAATATCATATTATCTATTAGAAACGTTATCAAAAACAGTTGCATTTAGCACTAGTACACAGATCTGTAGAACATGTAGGTTACAGAATTAAATGAAATACGCAAACACTAGCCATGAAGAAGTCTATGCTATTTTATTCAGTAGTCGTTACATTTTCACAAAGTCATGCTAAAAAAATCCATAAGAGCTAGACAAAGTTATCATAGTGCAATGATTATTAATGAAAACTATAACAGTAATATGGATTGTTGCATGAATAATAAACAACTGATAAAATTATCCACCCCTAATCTATAGTAAATATTAACAATGCAATAAATAGACTATGGTATAATTTTAGTGTTTATCCTTTCAAAACAGAAAACATCTTTCACAAATATCTTCATCTCTGTCTCACCTCACTAATTTTCAAACCCTGGCTATGGCCATGATAGTAAGTTTTGAATTGCAACAGAATGATCATCCTCTGATGATTGGTGACTCCTATGTGCCAAGTAGACCAAACAGTTATCTCTTATTTCAAGCAAAATTAATAAAGTCATTGACACAGACTGCTATGACTTTGAGCCATCCAGTAAAACGCTCAAATCTGCAAAGCAAGCCACATCACAGAGAAAGGAAAGTTTGTAAATGAACTGCATGCATAAGAGTTGCATTACCATTTATTTTAGCCATTTGAGACAGAAAACATAATACTAAAGTAATGAATGTATGTATGTGTGTACTGTAAATAATTCAAATATGTGCTCAAAAATATTCTATTAAATTAGTTTACGTAATCAAACGTGCCATAGAACCTTGGGAGGCTTGGGGGGGGGAAGTCGGGGGTGGTACTACCTCCCTGAAATGAGTTTTTGCAGGGTGGGATGTCTGAGGATGGTTGGTCGCTATTTGTCCCACCCGTCCTCTATTTACGGCTGGGTAAATAGCGACAGTGACAAGCGCTGCGTTTTACAGTTATCAACTCAAAAAAATATATAATTTTCAAAAAGAGGGCAAGGGCAAATGAACTTGTAATTATTATGGCAGTGCGTCAAAATTAAGTGTCATCAGTTTGCAAAAAAGAACAGAACGTTTTACGCACCATTTACACCTGGTAAGGAGCAGGTGTACATTTCTGTCGTACCAACTAACATTTTCATGAATTCAAGTTTACGTCAGAACAGCTTTACGAACGATTTACACAAAAAATTGTTCTGCTCATGTTTCATGAATGAGGCCCATTGAGAGTAGGTTTGGTCTGCAGAAAGCAAAATCTGATCCAACACAGCCGACAAAAACACTCAGACATGAACACACAAACATGAAGTGCTGACACCATCAGCTCATACTAACGCTGTCACTGTCACCGCAGAGAAATAAACACACACACTACTCCAAAACATACACACACAGCCTGAATCTCCACATCACCCCCGAGTTGACATCAGCTTCCTTAAAAATGACCCACTTAATAAGAGCTGACAGCTGTGTCATCTCTCCGCTAAAGAGCATCTCACGTCGCTGACATGTGCCTTCAGCAGCTGAAGTGACGTCAGGATCTGAGCTGTGAAGAAATCTGAAGCAGCGCAGGGATCAGAAATCCTGTTAAACACTTCTGATTCCTATTTCCCCCAAGGACTTTTTTTCCAATAAAAAGCCTACACCCCAGTCTGAAGTCAGTTTAAAAAACATTCCAACAGACAGGGCCGTCCTTAATTGACGCGGAGCCCGGAGTGAGGTAGGGAGCGGGGCCCCCCTCGGTCCGTTCGCCGCGGGGCCCCCTCAATCGCGGGGCCCGGTGCAACCGCACCAGTTGCACCCCCCTAAGGACAGCCCTGCCAACAGATACCAGGCCCAAAAAAAACCTAAGAAAGATTGTTTAAAAAAATTAACTGCCACAAATGAAAACAACAAAAATATTGATGATGCTAAATGCTTTGCCATGCTAAGCGATTACACATTTGTATTTAAAGATTGTACTGAAATCACACATTTTTATTCCTATACATGCTTTTTGATAATTTCTTCAGCTTCAACAGTTTTTCTCACTTATTTTCTCCACATGCATTTAAAACAACAACAAAAAAAGTCCTTAAGACTTAAATCAAACTGACCTGAGATTAATCACAACATTTGGTTTGATGCAAAAACGTATTTGAAAATTGAAAATTAGACTACTTTGAGATTATTAGTATAGGGTATATTATTTTTGCATATTTAAATCACTGTCTTTTGGCGTCTACAGAAGCAAAATCTTTGTAGTTGTCTGGTATATCTTGAAAAAGTTACATTATCTCTAAAAATCAACTTCTTTTGGAAGAAAATTTATTTAGTTTTACCTCCAGGACTCTCTTGCTGCACTCTATATGGTACTGCACTGCAGTCTCAGGTAACAAGAACTCAGTAACAGTGTGTGCGTGTTTTCTTGCCTTTCTCGATGCAGCTGAGCACGAGGTTGAAGAGCTGTGGGGATCTCTCCTCTAGTATCTGCTGATGTAGACTGACATATCGCAGTGTCCACCAGGGCAGCAGCTATTTACAAACACGCAAACAGAGAGACAAGAACACAAGTCACATTTACACTACAGTTCAAAAGTTTGTGGTTGGTGATATTTATGTTTTTGAAAAACGTCTCTTTTCAATTTAAAATAACATTTTAAAATGTGAATTTATTGGCAAAGCTGAATTTTCAGCATCACTACTTAAGTCTTCAGTGTCACATGATCCTTCAGAAATCATTCTAATATGCTGAGTTATGTGGAAACCATAATTTTTTTTTTCCAGGATCCTTTAATAAATGAAAAGTTCAAAAGAACAGCATTTTATTCAAAGTAAAATATTTTGTAACATTATAAATGCCTTTACGGTCTCTTTTGGTCAATTTAATGCGTCTTTCCAGTAGGGCTGGGCGATATATATAAAAAAAATTATATCTATATTGTCAATTTTTACGATATTCGATATATATCTCGATATGTTTGCATTTGCTTAAAAACAAAAACAAAACAAAAAACATGATTTTCTTTTGTCCCCATTAAAAGAAACAACAAAAACAATTTAGATAGAACAGCTATTTTTTCAAAGTAAATACAAAATGTTTAGTGCAAATTTAAGTACTTACTGCTTTTTATTAAATGAACACATGTAACTGAAGTAGTGCAAAACAAGTACAGAAAGCGCATTCTGTCAACTTTTTAGTGCATGCAATTGACAATTTACACTGCAACTGGGGGAAATAATTAAACTGGGATAAGTATTTTTTACAAGTTTTTAGCAAAGAACACAAGTCTGTCAACTGTCTCTGGTTTAAGAGAAGCTCTGTGGCATGAAACTATGATCCCACTGGCACTAAAAACCCTCTCAGATGGGGAGCTAGTTGACTTATGCACTCTCTCTGTCTATATTATGAAAACTGGTAAAACAAATGAAAAATATTATAACAGTGAAATTCCTAATAGTAATTCCAAATTGCCATAGCCTATGTTTCTCTATTCAAACAACAGCTGTTGAGTAAGTGCATTTATTTAGTTCGCTAAACTTCAGCTTGTTGGTGTTTTCAGAAAATCGGCGGCAGCGCTTCCGCAATGAGGAGCGAGCATTTGCGCATGGTTGCCAGATTGCTTAAAATAAGCAAAACATTGGGCAGAAAATGTATCCTTGTAACAGCGAAGCTCTGATTCGAGGATTTGAACTCTTGTTATCTGGCAACTGCACTCATGAAAGCTCGAGTAGTAGAGGCGTGTAGAGCAGTCAATAACATGTTGTCTCCTTTTCTGGACGTTCGGCGTGTTCTTTTGGGAAAGTATGCTTGAATTTGAAATATTCGATATTCACGATATTTTCACATTTTACATCGTCGTCAAAATTATTGCGATATTATCGCTAATATTCGATATATCGCCCAGCCCTACTTTCCAGAATAAAAAAATATTTTTCAACAACAAAAACCGTACTGACCCCAAACTTGAACAGTAGTGTACAGTACACACATTCACGTCGAGCAAGATACCCCCTATAAATGGACATTTAAGATTGTTGAAGAAATGAACTGCAATTTCCTAACACAACATACTGTTAGTTCATCTGTTCTAGACAAGCAACATGTATGCATTATGACTGGAGTAGTAAATGTGGTCCACTTTCACTCAGTCAAGGATGAAACTATCCACATTGTAACACTTGTGTCTCTAAAACGAAACAAAACAGGAGAACCTGGCTTCATTCTGTGCATGCAAACAAACTCAGAGCTGTAATGTTCAGAGAGAAGCATTTACTAACTTTTCCACACAACACACAAACAGTCAATCTGTATGCTGATGTATCTGCCCTGGAAATGACCAGAGTCGGAGTTTGTGTTTGTTTGTTATTGCACTAATGAAATAACGTTCTGGAACATGAAGCAGTGGGGAGTTTGTGACATGCTGCGCCTCTCCCTCTCGCTCAACTAATCGCGGCAGAAATATTTTCATCCCTGTGCTTGTAGTCGTACAAGTGAATATATAAAATGCATTAGTAACGCCTGTCTTACCACATAAATATTCACAGAAAGAAAAAAAAAAGACACATGGTACAGCATGTGTAATGGCTTCATCACAGTTATAATACTGTAAGAGAGTGCAAGCCCTGCTGGGAAAATAAACAGTTTAATATTTACAATTTAATAAACCCAAACAACTGCAAGAGACTAAGGCTATACTATACTGCATTGAGAGAGAGAACAGTGAGACTCATGGTTTTGAATGCAGGAGAGCCACATCTATCTTACACAGAAATACTCCTATTCTGACTGACAACATGAAACAGTAAGAACTACACCTTCAGTTCTGCTAATGATTATTTTTAAGGTTTCTGAGAAAGTGGGAAGCACATTTATTGTATAATGAATCAATCGCTGACGTTATCGACAGGCTGCTCCTGTGGAAGTGGGCTGCAGAACTCCTGTGACTTTACAATTAGCACAATTAATGTCTATACTGTGCATGGCAATGAAATGGTATCTGGGATGTTACTTTTCTTGCTGTAATGAGCCATCAGCAGTTTTAGAACAGAATTGAATCATTAATTGCCACATGGTAGGTGACATCTGAGAATAACATTTTAAATAGCAGTCGGTTCTTCACACAAAACAACTGTAGGGCTAACGAAGAAAGTAAATTATGTAAGTTATATGGATGATTTTTTGTCATGCATGGAGCTTGATGGCTTTATTACTATACATTTACTGATCTAAGGTGCCATTCAAAAGTTTGAGGTCAGTAAGAACTTTTTCTTTTAAATTCAGCAAGGATGCATTAAATTAATAAAAGGTGACAGTAAAGACATTAATAATGTTGCAAAAAAGTTATTTCAAATAAACGCTGTGCTTTTGAACTTAATTTATCAAATAATCCTGAAAAAAAAACATCATAATTTCCACATATATATTAAGCAGCACGTTTCTTGATAATATTGACAATATTAAGCAGAATGAATCTTGAGCTTAATATCAGTATATTAGAATGATTTCTGAAGGTGACACTGAAATTATAATATAACTGTCAGAATTTTTTTCCGGTCCACCTGAAGAAATTACACTGCACTTTTATTGTTTGTGTTAGCCAGACAGTGGACTTTTTTCCCATGTGAATATAAGAATTTGTAAACAACTACACAAACAACCACTCATCCTGCTGTTGGAGGATCATGTAACATAAATATGGGACTGAGTAACACACACAGTCTAATGATCCGCTGCTGTGTTATGGGTTAGGCCTTGACACACACAGAGCCAAAAGAAACCTTGGTCATAATTTAACTGTTATTTCTGACAGCCTCATAATTCTTCATCGTCTCTCTCAGCAATGCACACAGGAGCATGGAGTAACAACCTCAAACATATGAGAGAGAAATTAAAAAGTGACAGTTCCTTATTACCAACACACACAGTGCCATATTGAGTAACTGTTCAAGTAAACCGCAGAACACTCCTTGCCCCTAACACCAGTTTCCCACCCATATTCAGTTTCCCTTATCTTGTTTTGATATCAATTCCAATCAATATTATCTACTTGGTACGGCAAGTGACACTGTCTTGCTGTTGCAGTGCATTGGTGTGTCGTCTTGTGTTCCAAACCAAGGTGAATTCTACTGCATTCCTGCAGTGGTGCAAAAAGTGATTGTGTATCTCACCTGAAGGGTCTCCAGTTTGGGGCCGCAGTTGACGAATATGACTCTGGTCAGCAGCAGCAGGAGGGGGTTGGAGACTAGACTGTAGACAGACTCTCCATCCAGCTGAAGACTGGACAGCACAGCCGTGTTCCGGGCTGCAGGCTGTGTGTGTGTGTGTGTGTGTGTGTGTGTGTGTGTGTGAGTGTGAGTGTGAGTGTGAGTGAGAGAAATGAGGAAAGGCAGAGAGAGAGCGAGAGAGAGAGAGAAAAATGATGATGAAAGATTAGAGAAAATTACAACTTCTCACAGTATTAGGGACATCTAATATTAATTTATCATGGTTTTACAATAATAATGAAAACTGCAACAACCATGGTATTGAGTTAAACTGTAAATACATTACTAATTAAACCTGAAATTAAACCACAAACTTCTTTCTACTTTTCTCATCTACTGTATGAAAAAACAAATTGCCTAGTTTAAGACAAATTGCTGGTTTGTAGTTTTTAATAAACTCTTTTCTTAAAAAATTGAAGAAAAAGTATTAAATTCAAGAAATTTCTAAATTTATGGAAAATAAGTTTATTAAAAAAAATGCAAAATTAGGCAGTCTCCACTGACAGTTAATTTACTGCATTACTTTGCAAATTATTTTGCAAACTATTTACAAATTCTGTAGGTTTTTTTTAACACCAAATTTGTATAATATTAAGTTACTATATTTAAAAGACCTGTGCACATTGAAACAGATAACACAATCAAACACAATGGGCTAACAATGATGTCAAGTTATTTTCTCATTGTTTGTAATATCAAAACTTCGAGATTTTGTTTTTCCATTTTGGAATTTGTTTTCATTTAAGATTTTTTTGTTGTTGTTCTGTGAGGTGGGTTGTGAGAAAGGGGAAAAATTGTAAAATCAAGAGTAGCATTGTTAACTAAAATACCATATTTAAGTTTAGCACTATAAAATAAATGGCATTTAATCATGGCAAATTTTAGTAATAGGGTCACAAATACATATCAAATTCCTAAATTCATATTAAACTAATTCAACAGAATAAACAGAACAAAATGACTTCATTTAAAGAGTTTCAGGCCTTATTTTTGTTATTTATTGAATTCATTTTATGAGGCTTATATTCAGACCCTACTGATGGTAAGTGCCTTCAGTCCATCCATCTTTCTCCATATGTGCTGCTCTCAGTCTAATTTAGAGGGCCTGTGCTCTCTAGGACAAGGCTGATAAATCAGCAGCTTTAGAAAGGTGTGAGACAGCAGAAAGTGTTACACACACACACACACACACACATAGAGTGCCTCTCCAGGGATCTACGAGGCCTCCGTGGGGCATTAGGGAGAAGAATCTCTTCACCGCTGCATAATTAGGAGCCCTAAGAGGTTTCATTAGCAACCCTGCAGCCCTCGACACACTCATTATCCAGAGCACTGACCTGCCCGGAGTCGCCATCTCCTTCCGTTCCATCCATCATACACACATACATCCCACACACATCACATCATTTCACATGAGCTTTTAGCCGTTTTTTTCCCCACTCATTAAATGTGCTGATATTAACAAAATACTACTTAACCTAAAGAATACACACACTTACACAAAATGATTCTTGAGGTCAATTAGATCATTTAAAAAAATAAATCAAGAAAATATCGGAATGAAGGAATATATATATTTATACAACAGATCTTTTTGGTCCTTGAATCTGATTGGATGATAGAGGTGCGATATTCTAGTGATAACAGAACTTCAACAACAGTTTCACCGTTTGTATCACTACGCTTGTGGTATTTCTCATAGCGAGTGTCATGGCGGTTGCCCAGATCCACTATAATTTTATAAATAACACTGTTTTTGTGTCATGGAATGTAGCTTTTTAGATGAGGATGTACTTATTTAGACTTAAAATATGTGGTATGTTAATAAAGATTACGTCTATTTGAAAATTTGCGTAGATGTTTTTGGAGATGTAAGCTCCAGGATGTCAGCGGCTGTTCAGTGCTAATAAACCCACCGAGAGCAGCCACACCTCGGCCAGATCTTCTGTAATTTGCTGCTGGCTCTGATGTCTCTATAGTGGTTAAATATGAGATATAATTTTTTTGGGTACATCTAATGGGCAGTATTTGGTCTCAATCTATTATTTGATTCAGAGCAAATAGTTTTGGCTGAGGGCAAAATTTCTTCATGTTATTATATGTAATATTAACTCGTAGTATTTGATAATAGTATTTTGTATTAAGAAACGGTGTGTGCGTGTTTGTGAGTCCTTGAATCTGATTGGATGATAGAGGTGCGATATTCTAGTGATAACAGAACTTCAACAACAGTTTCACCGTTTGTATCACTACGCTTGTGGTATTTCTCATAGCGAGTGTCATGGCGGTTGCCCAGATCCACTATAATTTTATAAATAACACTGTTTTTGTGTCATGGAATGTAGCTTTTTAGATGAGGATGTACTTATTTAGACTTAAAATATGTGGTATGTTAATAAAGATTACGTCTATTTGAAAATTTGCGTAGATGTTTTTGGAGATGTAAGCTCCAGGATGTCAGCGGCTGTTCAGTGCTAATAAACCCACCGAGAGCAGCCACACCTCGGCCAGATCTTCTGTAATTTGCTGCTGGCTCTGATGTCTCTATAGTGGTTAAATATGAGATATAATTTTTTTGGGTACATCTAATGGGCAGTATTTGGTCTCAATCTATTATTTGATTCAGAGCAAATAGTTTTGGCTGAGGGCAAAATTTCTTCATGTTATTATATGTAATATTAACTCTGTATATCAGAGCACTGCTTTGTACTTTTGACTGAATTGCCAAGCAATTTTTATGATGGCTGCTGTTGTTGCTGTTTATTAAATATTATTCAATAAATAATATTTTATATAAATCGTAGTATTTGATACTAGTATTTTGTATTAAGAAACGGTGTGTGCGTGTTTGTGATGGTAATTTTAGATAGATTGTTCCACCATTAGATAGCAACAACAGGCTTTTTTATGAGTGAGTCAGCAGTAAAGACTTTTATATTGAAAGAGACTGAAACAGGGTTGTAAACAAGGAAGTTGTTTTTACTTTCAAAGACGCAGCCAACAAATGCACAGCGCCGAGAAGCTTTCCTCAGCGGACATTCAAACTAATGTTTTATTGTGAATATAAGATTGCTCTGAAGAATGAATGCTGTATCAGATGCAGGTAATCACACTCAGTCCATCTCTCTCATAATACTCTACTTCACACAATACAGTGTGCTTTTTACAAAATAATACAATAAGCTTTCAATGAAGCTACTCAACTTTCCTTCGTTACTAGTTCTAAAGTGACGTTTTCGAGTTAGTAACAGGGGCTTGGGCTCAGCTGTTAAACTGTCAAATTGAGATTTGAATCAGTAGTGGAAGGAAGGAATTCAGACAAAAGAGGGTTTTTAAAAGACACTCCTTTGTTGTTTTATGTATTTACACAGTCGTGCCATAAAACTGTTGTATAAATGCAATATCACACTCCTAGCTGTGCGATATGACTGTATATCGGCACGCTGTGATTATCTACGGCACTCGGTCCTGCCGATATGCAGCCATTTCGCACAGCTACTCGTGTGATTCTGCTCATATATATGCAGGGCTGTCGCTAGTGGGGTGAAACCGACTGGCTGAGGCCAGCCTAAAAAGACGCTCAACAATTATTCAGACACCAGATATACATTTTTTATATTTTTTTACTAGTGGGTGCAGGACACTATAGTTCACTTATGTAAGTGAGTATAGGAAAATAAAGTAAACTGTGACATATTATACCCAAATAGTTGTGTAAATACTGTCATACTAACAGCTGTCTGAATTATTTTGGTTGATTGTAATCCATTACATACCTTTCTATCAACGTTATCTGGCATTATCAAGATGAATTTGTCAAGACAGTTTAACTAGTTCTTGTCATTTTATTACCATTTTCTAAACTATAGCAAATAAACTGTGATAATGTGAGAAATGTTGAAGGTGTCTGAAATAAATTTTGGTTTGACTGTATATTTAATTTTTACAGTGAAGACTATGCAGTGCTATTTTACATTTGATTATTCGGTTTCTGTACCTGGACACCTACAAACTTGAAAAAACTTAAACATTGTGTAAATAGCACAAATAAATAAATAGAACGAACATGCAACATGCGAACACGCGCACACACACACGCAGGGACACACACACGTAGAATATTTCGGACAATTACAGACAATGACACTGGTCGTGTATAAATCACAGGTGCATCATGGTACTGTACCTGTGAGAATTTCTGGAGCAAAGCTTCAGGCAGAAAATCAGAGACGTGGAGCTCAACTGGCGGCCCGGTCCAATTACTCTGAGCGAAAAGGTTCAGACACCCCACTGCCAATACCAGCAGAGCAGTTTCTCTACAGCAGACAAGAGATCAGGTTCAGAAACATGCATGTTTGAGAGCTAATGTCATTATAGCCACTGGATTTGTTCATCTGAAATACACATACGTTGACTACCACCACAATATCTATCAGGTAAATGTTGTTTATTTCTGAAAACATCTCCACACTTTTGTGGCTTCGGACTACACGACTCTGATGCAAATGTACAAACCTGAAGGAACGAATCGGGTGGCAACAATGTGCCGCTTGCTGAAATCAAAGACCTGAGATTGTAATTCTGCTCTACGGTGGAGTCGGTCCCCAGATGCCATTGAGAAAGGACATATTTACATGCACACATATCCACGCATTCACGTTTCACTGCGATCTACAGCGCTGATGTATTATCACAGGAGAGAAATGGCTGCGAGTCATGAATCTCATTGTACATTTTAGTCCCTTTAAAATAATACATGATGGATAAATGAGAATGCACAAGAACACAACAGAAAGAGAAGGTGAGGACAAAAAGAAAAGGGGAAAAAAACAAATGACATATCTCTCTGCATTCAACAGCACACAAACATCAATCTACCTGCATCTAATCGCTCACCAGAAAGCATCACTCATTATTCAAGCCACTCCACCCATCTACAACTACTTTCTGCCTCACTAACAGAAGCCACAATGAGAGAGGATGTATAGAAAGAAAAATAAAGCGAGAGGGCGCGCGATCAAGCCGAGGAGAGATAAGAAGAGAGGCACGGCTGAGGAGCGCAGCGCAACCCCCCTTTCCTCAACTCGTTCTTTCTCTGGAGAGAAAGGATGTTAAAGTGGGCTTATCGAAAATTAATAATTTATGCTTGAAAGGAGGGGGACAGTGTTTGAACTCTTCTGTATGGTTTTATTCATTCTCAACAATAAAACGCTCCACTCAGCTGAAGCCACCATCAACCCGCTAAAAGTCCTTACGTGGCACTACACAACGCACTTGCAGTGCAATCAGCTTCCTTGATTATAATGGAAGCATTCTAGTTTTGTGTTTCTCGCTCTGTGTGAATGAACATTCTGTCATCATTTACTGCATGTCTTTCTACTGAAGAATACAAAAGAAGATTTTTTTTTTTGCAAACTCAGTGGGGTCCAATGGTGTGTGAGTGAGTGAGTGAGTGAGTGAGAGAGAGAGTGTATGTACAGTATGTATGTATATATACACCCATCAATAATTCTTCCACAGAAACACTGTAAACAGACTAAAAAAATCTCAAGGGTGGGATATGAGCTAAACTCCTGTTAAATAATTAATAGCAGATTATATTAGACAGTACAAATAAAAACGATTAAATCCACTGCAATAAAAGACCAAACCTCCTGTAATTTAACAGGCACAATGAGTGAATCTAATTGAGGACATCTTTAGGCAGTAGTGTAATTTAAATGAATAGTATTACAGTTTCACTAACTACATTAGTCCTCATTTGCATTTAGATTCTAATGAATTTAATTAACTCGCATAAATTTCACATTTAAAACACAGAACATGTATGTGCCTTCAGCATTTAAAGTCGGCATGAAATCTAAATGGACAATTCTTATTTTTTGATGGAATACTGTAGCATTTATTATAAATAATTTATCCGTGCACTTCATTATTTTTTTTTTTTAAATCATGTGCCCTCGTAATCTTTAATCAAAAACGCTAACCTCCCCTCCCCCTCAAAACGACTCCTCTACTCTTCCGGTCACGAGCTATGGCGCAAGGGCGGAGCTAGTGACGTGAAGGGTAAACGCTGCGATAAACGACAGGGGGAAAAGCTGAAGCTTATGCTTCACTTTATAGCACTGACGCCAGTCATGAGGGAGTACGTTACCCTTAAACATTGAAAAGATATTAGTAGGGCTGCACGATATTACCGCGCGCTGTTTAGGCATGTTTTGTGCCGTTGATCGTCATCGTCATCCTTACTAAATAAAACATTTATTCATGCTTGGGTGTCGGCTGTGAATCCAGTGGAGAGAAATCCCCCACCACTAACTGCAAACTAGCATTCAGATCTGCCTCCATTTTGTTAGTAACGCCCCAACTTCCAACGAACCAATCAATTCCCGAAGGACGAAATCAAGTCCCGCCCTCTCATTTCAGATGCCTTTTCACTCGGACATACGTCACAGTAGAGAAGAAAAGACAATCGCAACTTCCGTTTCATGCCGACTTTAAGAGTACAATGCATATTTCTCATTATGGTGAAGATCATGGAGTTTCATAGTGCAAAACAACACAGTTAAATGTTCTGTGTTCTTTATACAAGCACAGTTAAAAACAGAAAGCCAGCCGTCATATGATCTAAAGCCTTACCTGTCGCTCCTCTGGTCTTCAGTGGCATTGCTCAGGTAAGACAGCACCTGTCTCTCCAGATAGGCCTCAATACTGTCATCTTCTTCAGGAGCACCTCCCAGCAGCCCCTGCACCGCAGAGCTGAAGAGCACGGCCTCGAAATCTCCCTCACACACCAACTGCAGCAACGGCCCTCCATCTAAACACACACACACACACAAGGAGAGAGTAGCTAAGACAGTCATTCAAACAAACCAATGCGTTTATGGTTTGTTCCAGAAAGCCACTTTTTAGCACAAATTTCTCAAGTGCCAGTGCCTCTAACAGAGAGGAACACGATTCTCAGCTCACTGTCATATTTTAAAACTGAAACGAGAGCAGAACACTCTGTTCTCAAGCTCTTTAATAAGAACTCAACTATGAGCATTAGGTGTACAGTATGTGTGTGAAGAGGTTTAAAATATGATACTGGCTTCTAGACTACAGGGAAAAGCCTCAGATGAAGTTACAAAAACAATCGATCACAAAAATGAGTGAGTGAGATGAGATTGGACTTTTTCAGGTTGAAGCTCTAACAACTTTACACAAACGTGTCACAAAGGATTCTGATTTTTAATGTCGCGATTGGTTATGGTGTCACTTTTGATGACACTCTGCAGTCTTAAGTGTTTTTGTTTTAGACACATTATTAAAAAATGTTTTAACCTGAAATGTTTGGAATTTTTACAGGAAAAAAGTTAACACTACAGTAAAAACTTGTTCATTGGTTAACTACGTTTAGTTACCATATACTGTAAAGTGAAAACTATATGTAATTTCACTGTAAATGTATGGTCTTTACAAGTAAAAACTATTAATTACGGTATAATTTACAGTGAATACAAGTAAAAGGACACTGTAAGAAAAACAAATCCTGTGTGCTGGTAATTTTCTGCCGAGTCATAATCCGTTTTGCTTACAGACATTTCCTTTAACCCTAAAACACAACACAATGCAATGCATCATTCAAAATATGGGTAAAACACCTGTGAAATCAATACGGAAATTCCTTCACAGTAATGCACTATTTTTATGAACTTTTCTTAGAGTGGTCGTTCCCATAAATCCCTGCAGAAAACATGACATTTTATATAATTAATTTGTTACATCATTTGGTATGAACAAAGATGTCCATTTACTCACAAATGAGTAAACGAACACCCATTGTCTACCACACAAATAAAACAGAAATTCAATTCCAACCATCATCTCCTCAGGATCAAAGTCAAATACAGTTTCAGCCATTTACTCCCTCACTTGCATACTAGAGGAAAAAAAGGAAAACCATAAACAAAAAGGAGAGGAGCAGCAATACGCCTCCATGAAATGTGTGAACCGTGAAATTAAATAGTTCATTGTACACAAAGCACTAGCCTGAAAAAGCCTAACAAAATGACTCTCCCTCAGAGTTTATTTATGCCAAACTTGCAGTTTCTTCATGGCATATTTGCAGAAACATTCACCAGAAAAAGTCTGAGCTATAAAAGGTCAAAAGTAATACTTATTTTAGTTTTATTCACCACTACTACAATAAACCCATGAGTAGGCCTACATTATATATGGACAGCTACACTGAATTAAAGGGAATCTTATTTGATTACAGATTTATGAACAGCCTCGAATTCAATTTAGATCTTGGATTACATGCATCACTTTGCAGATACAAAATGGTGCCACCTCTGATAAGAGTGAAGAAAGCTGCACTATTTCTAGAAGAACACTTCGCTTCCAGCCACTTATTCAGTCACTGATCTCTTCTGAGGAGAAACTGGCGTGAATAAATGTGACTGAATGAGGACAGACTGAAATAGCTTTATTGAAGATCAGATCAACACATCTCAGACACAATCCTGTGAATTACACATTAATCACTCCTGAGGTTGATGTTCATGAGAGAGAGGGACACAAATGGGAGGAATGAAATGTGCATTGTAGGATGTATACAAATGAACAGTTACAATATTCAAAATGCACAGCTATTTGTCATGCCACTAACAGCACATTAAACTGACAGAAAGATGGGGGAGATGGATAATGTATGAAATAAGAGGCAAGCAATAAAGCAATAATGAAACCCTATAATTTAGCCTAATGGGGGCGTTCACACAAGGACGCGTTCCCTCTGCGTTCATTCACATCACATGTGTGACTTTGCTCTAAGTGTTATCAATGTTGTATTTTGAGTGTACTCAAAAGTAGCAGCCTACTTTAAATACTTTTTACAAGCCAACAACAAGTTCGAGTTTCGAGTCAGACATGATGAATAACGTGCGGTTCAAGTGAGTTTGGTTAATTTAATAAGTAGTCAGATCAGTTCTATAACAACCGCCCTGTGGCGTTACCAGTTCATTCGATTCATTGGTTCAGAAGTCTGACTCTCGTCGCGTTATGTTTGTGGTCAACTTAAAAGAATCGTTTTATAGGAGTAATTAGTTCGAGAATCGTACTACCTTCGTGCTGAATTTTGATTCCCTAAAAAAGCTTATATAAACATCCTCTGTTCGGGAACTGAACTAGAATGTATTTGCTTGATTCACTAAACGAACTGGCTTTATAGGAATCACACTACACTCGCAGCGCTGTATTCGATTCACTAAAAAGAACCGGCTAAAATAATCATTTGTTCGGTATCCGAACTACACAGTATTTGCTTCATTCACTAAAAGAATCGGCTCTTAATACTCTTTTGTACAGGAATCAGACTATCCTGCGCTGTTTTGTGATTCACTAAAAAGAACCGGATAAAAGAATCATTTGTTCGGAGTCTACATGGATTCACTAAAAGAATCGGCTCTCAAGACTCTTTTTTTTTTGTTGTTCAGGAATCGGACTACATTTGTCACGCTGTATGTTTTTTGATGTTTTTTTGGTATTCAGAACCAACTAGGAGCCATCCATTCGTAATTGAACTACACCAACATGATTTTGAAACAATAAAAGAAGCCAGTCATTACAGTCATGCGTTAAGAGAATCGAGCTATATGCTTGCTGTTTCGCGCCGTAGAATCTGTAGCGGTGTTGCGGTGCTGAGCAAGAAACACTAACGTTCGTGACAGATTTAATACGGTGTTCCGTGACCGTCCGCATCAGCAGGTTCGAGAACCGTTAAAAAAAAAATAACAACAACAACAATCACTTAACGTAATTATGAAACCTTCAATCACGAAGGTAATTCAGTTCCGGTATTATAACAAAATAAATAATGACATCTTAAATGTGTTACGTTCCTTCTAGTTGTCATTAAGGCATCCTGTGTGAACGCCCACTAAAAATAACACACGCACAGGAGTGTGTACATGCAAGGTAAGGCAGGCAGGTGCAGCCCGGCTTTGTTCTAAAACTGAGAGCTAAATTACAGCGTATCTTCTCTCACCTCAACAGGATACACACGCGTCTGTCCTCGAGGCGCTGCCCACACTGTCCCTCCATGCAGTCAATACACAAATACAGAAGTCATGCGGTTAGAACGCTGTCAAATGCCGCTCAGTTCACAGTCAGCGGAAACTCACGCCTGTCTGGACACAGTCCCGTGCGCGTCGGTGCGGCGCGGACATTTCAACACACATGCGGCACATTTAAACCACGTGAGAGTGTATAACCGCTGCGTTCAGCAAACCAACCAGCACGCAACACATCCACAACAATAACCGAGCAGATCCAAACACGGCTGAACGAAACCATCAACATCAGCATCAGCAACATCATCATCCTTACAAAACCACATCAGCTCAGATGTGCCGCTGTCTCTTACCTGCGGTGCTGAAGCCACTCTGTTTCCAATCCGGACTCAGTCCGCCCAGAACCGCCGCCTCGAGCTGCAGCATCTTCATCCTCGTCAACCCTCAGCAGAGAAATGAAACACGCGTCACGTCGCTCAAGACCTGCTCTGGCTGTGAATGTGAGGTGTGAAGCGTTCGTGTGCTCACTGTGATGTGTTTGATTTCTGCCCATGTGCTGCAAGTGTCATCAGTGAGCAGCCATGACAGCGACGTGGTGCATTATGGGATACTTAATAAGGCAGCGCCGCTAAGGGAACGTCGAGATTTGACCAGACGCTCAAATGGACGCAACATAAAATCAGTATTTGATTATTACTTGATTGAAGCAACACATGGCTTTTATGCAAATTCCAAGTATAATTAACCATTATATTGTCTTTCTCTTTTTCTTAAAGAATAGGATATAAGTAACGAACCTTTTGGTATCTATCTATCTATCTAATATTCAAATTACTTCACCTCTGGCCTTTCATTATTTATTTGTTTGTTTGTAAATCTAATACTCAAATTCAGCCCAAAATGTATTTTATATACTATTATATAATATTATTTCCTATTATAATCATACAATTAATACAACTTCTTTAGTTAATCAAATAATAAAATTTCCTTCATTTTTCTATTACAGTCACTGCTCTTTTGTATTTTAATGGAGCTAACATGTAGTTTGAAACTTTTTAGCTTGTGTTTGTGCTAACCATAAAGCTCTAAGGCAATTCAAAGAAAGTGAAAAATTAGCATATCAAAAAGATGAAATATATGCCTAGTTTCTACTTTCAGAGATGATTCCTTTCTTTTTTTTAAAGAAACTTTTATTCACTGAGCCCTTTTCCTCTCATCATTCTTACTTCGAGATATTAATTATATCTGTCCCTTTTTTCCAATAAAGTTTTTGATTATTTTAAGCAGGCACAGAGCTGTGAATATAACGCTTCCTGTGCAGATGAACACTATATCTGTACCAAATGAAAGACTGCTAGCATAAGGGAACCTGAGGGGGCCGTTGACTCCTGGAACCCTCCTGTTCTGTCTCTCTCATGCCTCTGATGCTTCTGGCGGTAGTAGAAGGTCATTCTCTTTACAAAAATCAAGCAGATGATTCGTCTTGATTACACGGAGTGGCAGAGGACTGCTGGAGTCCGGAAGGTTTGGCAGTGTGTAACGCGTGTTTGTGTTTGTGTGAGTGTGTGTCAGATATAAGGAGAGACCCCTAAGGACAGGTCAAAAATACATTCACACACTCAAATGCAGAATGATGTGTCGTATTAGACGTGAAATGACCGCGATGGAAACTGTGACCCATTACATCAAATGTGACATTAAAGGTCAAATGCATTTGTGATCACATGTTCACTGAAATGTAGTTGCTGTATGTTTGTTGTTTTGGTGTAAGCTGTTTTTGTGCTGATTTTAACACTGAGCTCTTCAGTTTCTCAATTCCACTTAATTACATTCTATAGCTGTTTTCAATCGTTCTTCCTCTCTCTTGAGCAGAGAGGAAAGGTAATTACAGAGGCAAGATATGGCTGTATTGTAACACTCATTAGCCTAGATAATTGTCTGGCTATAGGACCAGAACCAGAATGCAATGTGAACTTTGGGTTTCTTTATGTGTGAGCTGCTTCATTTTATTATAATGAGTCAGCTAATTATACTACTTTCCTAGAAATGTGTTTGATGAAAGAATGATTGTTCTCCAATGGATTTAACCAAATAATCAATATAAACATAGCAAAATGTGTGTGTGTGTGTGTATATATATATATATATATATATATATATATATACTCCAGAAAAAACACATTATATAAAGGTTAGAAATTGATTTGCATTTCAGTGAGTGAAATAAGTATTTGATCCCC
>NW_015624573.1:608288-622276 GCF_001515625.1 Sinocyclocheilus rhinocerous | reverse complement strand
CTGAGGAAAGGAGGTTCTCGTCCAAGATTTTACAGTACATGGCCCCGTCCATTTGCCCCTCAATGCGGTGAAGTCGTCCTGTACCCTTAGCAGAAAAACAGCCCAAAAGCATAATGTTTCCACCTCCGTGCTTGACTGACTTCTTGGGGTCATAGTCAGCATTTCTCTCCCTCCAAACGAGTTAATGCCAAAGAGCTCATCTGACCACAGCACTTTCTCCCAAGCCTTCTCTGAATCATTTAGATGTTCTTTGGCAAACTTTAAACGGGCCTGTACATGTGCCTACTTGAGCAGGGGGACCTTGCGGGCTCTGCAGGATTTCAGTCCATTGTGGCGTAGTGCGTTACCAATGTTTTGCTTGGTGACTGTGGTCCCAACTGCCTTAAGATCATTAACAAGATCCTCCCATGTAGTTCGGGACTGATCCCTCACCTTTCTCATGATCATCCTTGAGGCGAGATCTTGAACGGAGCTCCAGACCGAGGCCGACAGGACTAATCTGTGTTCCACATGGGCACATAACCAATCTGTGGGAGCCAGAATTCTTGCTGGTTGGTAGGGGATCAAATGCTTATTTCACTCACTGAAATGCAAATCGATTTCTAACCTTTATATAATATGTTTTTTCTGGATTTTTTGGTTGATATTCTGTATCTATCCGTTAAAATAAACCTACCATAAAAATGACAGACCCTTCATTTTTTTGTAAGTGGGCAAACTTACAAAATTTAGCAGGGGATCAAATACATTTTTTTCCCCCACTGTATATATACAGTATATACAAAACATTAAATTGCTTATTTTATTTCTTTATTAAACACTGCATTACTGGCATTACTGCAACACTGGCTCTGTCTTTAAATAAAAAGTCTATCAGTATTGCTGCAACAAACTCTTCATACTGCAGTTCATGGTGCTGTTGTAAATGGGAGAAGATGTTTAAGATGCCTACATTTCTGAATGCAAAATATTTTAGCAAAATGTATTTTTTATACAGAAGTACTTGCATGACTGTGTAACATTTACAGATAAGGACACAATCTGATGCAAGTTATGTGCTCACATTAACAATTTACTGTGAAATTTCTAATTATATTCAACAAAACATGAAATGGCAAAATAATGGTAAGAGGCTATACCATTTTCAGAAACCCCTGTGTGATTCATCACAATTATATTTTATTTATATTTTACAATCGGTCTTCCTTTTTCTGCTGTAAATTATGCTTTAAGTTTATATGGTACGTTTTATGTTATTTACTTTTACTGTGATATTGTGTATGATGTTGTTTTGTGTCTATGTGCCATGTGGTAACACTTTACATTACTTTTTTTTGTATATGTTTATGGCTTTTTTCTTTAATTCTACGTGTCCTATTTTTTCTGTTTTATTATGAATGGTTATAAATAACTTTTAAAAGCACAAAACAGATTTTCATTGTATAGTGTGTTAACTGTTAAGCCAGTAAAAGTTCATTTACTTGGTCTACAGTTAAAGGCAACATGAAATGATTTGAACTACACCATGTCCACTGAGGAAAAACTAGAAAACTAGGTAAAAACATCAGCAGTGTCTCATATCACTCATAATAAAGGTCAGCGGTGAGGAGCTCCTTCATATTAACTTGCGGAGAGTTGTGTAGCGTTTACAGCTCCTGGAGACTATCGGTGACTAAGCCTCATATTAAACACATGAGAAAACAGCACTGAAATGATTCAACAGCCTCATGAAAGCACAGTATACATGGGTAACTTTCAAAGCCTATTATTTTTGGAGAACAGAGGACGTAGCTCTTTCTTTCTGCCTACATCTCTCTTTTTCCCTCCCAATTTGCATGATTTAAATCTTAAGCACTGTGTGGATTTCTACACCAGCGATCGATGGGCTCAGACCTCCGAGTAGCTGCTGGAGTCATGAAAAAGTATGCAAAAGGACGTCTTTAGTCCCTCACAGTGATTTATCTTGGTGGCCACTGGAGTCTAATTTACCGAACTGTCAACCGCACATCGGCTCTCAAATGATTGAAGCCATTTTTCAAGGTCTTGAATCTGCGACTTCGACTGTTGCAGCTTGTTTGGGGAACAAAGGGAAGCGTGTCAACGGTCCGACACAACAGAGGCAACACCTGCAGGGCACAAAGAGCTGTACTCCAACACAAACACAGCACCCTAGGGAGGAGAGGAGGGAAATAGCTTCCAACGGACAGAAAGATAAAGGCAGAGAAGAAGATCTCTCGGTAGAAAAAGACTGAAAGGAAACATCCGTGCAGTCTCTAGAAAAAAATATATGCAGCGTTGTTTATTGATCCCCTTATAAAAGCTTATACAAAATTTCTCTCTCTCAGCTATTCCATCAGATCTGAGGCTTTTATTTGCCTCTTTCTCTTTTTTTAATGGTGTTTACTAAGGCAAGCATCACTATTAAAGTTGCACATATTTATGGTTAGGGAAATGAACAAACCCCTAATCCTATGGGTTAAACTTTGTAATGCAAGTTCCTGTTTGTGTTAGAAATGTGAATAATACCTCAAACCAATGCAGCTTATATAGGTGTGCTGATACTTTAATAAGCAATTGGGCTTTTTGCCTGATGGACGAGAAAACATCGAACATACTAAAGGAGGGGCCCAAGCCATATCAAAGAATAAGAATCATGGGACTCTTTTGACTTGGGCCAGTAAGTATGCTAACTGTCTAGCAACACTCTGGCAACTGAACGAAACCCCCACAGCATCCAACCAGGGGCCAGTTGCACAATGTTAAGACTGTGTCTTAAGAGCTACTTTGACTAACTAGCAGTTAACCAAGGGGTAATCAGTCTTACTTTTCAGATTCGAATTAGACCAATATACCATTTTACGTATAACTGAATTCAAAAAGTTATGACCAGTCTTTAAGAAAAAATTGGATGACAAACTTATAAGACTAGCCTAAGTAGTTTAAGCAACTGGCCACAAAACACCCACAAAACACCATAGCAACACTTTAGAAACCATCCAGAACACTCTAGAAAATAAATAACAATGCTCTAGAAATGCCATAGCAATGCCTTATAGCAACCACTTAGAACATCCTAGAAATTCCATATCAGTGCCCTAGCAATAAACCAGACCATACTAGATATCCCACGGAAACACCCTAGCAACCCCCAGAGCAACCTAGTACACCTAGTAACCTAATACACGGGGCACCTTTTTTGAGCAATGTTGCTTGAGCACTTTCCCATTGAGAACGGGTAACACATTTCTGTCTGTATAGATCAGTCGTGGGCCCTGTGTCTCACCTGGTTGCCCGTTGGCAGCAACATTGCTCAAAAAGTTGCCCTGTGAATCATCAGCCTTAGAAATGCCCTGGCAAAGGCCTGTCAACCAGCCAGGCAGACCATACTAGATACTAGATTCCATAGAAGCACCCTAGCAACAACCTAGACCACCTAAGAAAACCCATAGCAATGCACAGCAAAACCGTAACAACCACTCAGCACAACCTAGAAACCTCACAGCAGCAATTGCCAACTACTTACATCACTATGAGTGTGACTTTTGAATTTTCTACAAATCTACACCACAATATTACAAAAGAAATTAAATAAATGACCAAAGAAGAGATCCTTTTTTTAAGCATAAAAATGACGTAAAAATAAAAAGTCTTTATTCTTTAAATTCATAGAATCCTCAGGCTTTGAAATGTCTGCTCACTGGTCTTTTTTAACTCACAATACTTTGTATTACCATACTAGTCTAAAATAAAATAAATTTTTGATAGACCTCCATGATTTGGTTTTTATACAGCATCTGCCATGAATTTTCAATAAAAAAACATTTTTCTTTCTCTACACAGCGGAGAACACATTGAACAACTCTTTCAGCCTTGTCTTTTTGGTTTCGGTTACATCAAAATGTAATCAAATCCAGGTACTCAACACTTACATAACAGTAAAAAAAGTTTAATTCTGAATGAAATCTCAGTAAAGGGCAATTATTTATTATTTACTATTAGTTATAGGCCTACCTGTTTTACCTTATACATAGTCAAGTTCACTGTGCTTTAGCGACATTATTCTCTTGTCAATATTAATGTTCATTTGAATCTTTAAATTCTGCTAACACCCAAATACATGCTGTAAAGCCCTTCTCACATCCAGTGCATGGCAATGACACAAATAAACACACATACTATCTATCAGCCCACAACACAAAGGAACACACACACTAACAGTTAACGTGCAGGGAACACGCACGCTAAAGGACAAGCCTAATTAGAGAAAATGTCACAGAGCCGTTATATTACCAGTGAACTCGCACACTAAACACAGAAACAGGACACTGTGCTAGTTTGAAAGATGGATACCAGCCCTGAGAACAACAGCTCTGTTTTAGCTACATTTTGATGATCAAATCTTCAATGCAGGCTGCAGGAAAACGCTGAAGCGCGGTGCGTTCCACGTCCTCGTGATAAATCAGAAGAAAGGGGACAGATACAGCCCCCTCTGCTCACGTACGGCTCCCAGAAAAACATCATGACCTTGCAATTACAGCCAACTGGGGAGGATCCATCTAACATCTCTGAGCGTGAACACGTGTGCGAATACACGCTCATGTCACGGCACGACTGCTCAGCTCACCGGATCACAGTCACGCTCTGGGTTTAAATACACTCGATCAATAATGGATGGGCTCCTACACTCGCACACCTTCATTCTTTTGTGTTTCTCAGTGGGATTCCTACATATCTGCCACTCTGAAGGCAAGAACCACTCGGAGATTGATCAATATCTCTTCTAAATTGCTGAGATTTAGACCAACAGGACCAGCATGCATCTCTGTTTTGTTTTGTTTTTCTTACTAAATCTTGAGAGAGATCCAAACTACATAGGTTTTATGAAAAATTGAAGATGGTTCCTTTTCAGATTGTCTCTCAAGACCAAAATGTGATGTCAGTCTGAAAAGTGATTTCGTTTTCTTTCATTCTAAAACAGAACTAAATACCAATGGATCTAATTTGCAGTAGTTCTGAAATCTCTTCACTTTATTGGCACATGACTTTTCTTCAAATAGGGCCTGAAATTTCGAACCTTTTCCCCCGGTAATTCAATAAATAGCCTACATTTAAACCCTGAACAAAAAACATATATATAATAGCATATAAAGTAGGTAAAAGTATCTGAAATCTAAACAATAGATCAAATTAAAAAATCTAATGGAAAATGAAAATTTAGACAATGTAATTGAAAGGGTTCAACTGATGTTACTTCATGCCTGTTAAGTTTTGGGCCAGTTTTTCAATGTATTTTTTAAATGTATCTTTTATGTTCACCAATGCTGTATTTATTAGACCAAAATACAGCAAAAACAGTAATACTACTACAATTTACAATAATTTTTCTATTTTAATATATTATAAAAAAAATTCCAGTGATGCAAAGCTGTTTTTTTTAGCATCATTACTCCAGTCTTCAGTGTCACCTGACCCTTCAGAAATCATTCTAATATGCCGATTTGGTGCTCAAGAAATATATCTTATTATTCTTATAATATGTTGACAATTTTGTACTGCTTAATATTTCTGGAAATCATGACATGTTCATTTCAGGACTATTTGATAAATAGAAAAACATGAACATCACTGAATTAGAAATCTTTTGAAACATTATAAATGCATTTACTGTCACTTTTGATTTATTTAATGCATACTTGCTGAATGAAAGTATTAAAAAAAAAAAAATCTTTGACCCCGATTTTTTTAATGGTAGTGTACATTTTACATTCAAGCAAAACTTTGGGGCAACTAAATATTGCACGTCTTTGGTATCTAAAATGACTTGATTTTATTAAAATACATTAAATATCAATTAAACAAAGTTAAAAATCTAAAATTATACTAGGATTCTAACTGTCGGATCCATTTGAGATGGTCAAGATTTCCGTATTGATGGAATGTGCCACGTGCATTGTATGCATACATCCAATGTTTCATTCATCTCATTACTTGGCACATTTTAGGATTTTTTACTCCTGTAACTGATTTGAAAACTGATTATCACTCATTCCGTCATAATTAAGAAAAAGTGAGAAGATAAACCCTACATACGAACACACACTCACCACGATCTGCCATCTACAAACCCACATTAATTAGTATTTCCAAGCAAAGTAAAACAGGTTGCATTTATTAAACTTGCACTTAAAAGCAGAGAGAGGGCAAAAATAAAACGTGCTATTGATCAGCCTGAACAAGAGCATCCAGTCATCACAGCACTTCTGAACGTCCGTTTCAGGCTTTATTATTGAAGTGTACACAAATCAGTAGAAACCAAAAGCACTGTCAGAGGGTCACCAGAGGATCGGGGCAACTCAAGAGTGTGTATGGGCGCATGTTCGTTACGTTCTTCTTTTAAATAGTTCGCTTAAAGAATGACCAGTATATTCTCACTTACAAACTGCCCTTGCACTAAGAGTCCAAAATAAAAGAAAAAATTAACAAAAAAAGAGAGAAATTAACATTTGGTAAACATTCTCCACTAAAGGCAGTTCCCTTATATATACTGTGATTTCATCTTTCATTTCGTTTTACATAAACAAGTTTAATAACATATCAATCAGTGGTTATTTAACAATTTGGGAAAATAAAGAAAAAAAAAGCACAAAAAAAATGTTATACTCTTTTACAAGTAAATAAAAAGATTTGTTTTCTTCAGGGCACAGCATAGAGTTCAGCGGTTCGTCTTGTGTGTCGGTGGGTGTAAGCGGGTTTTGACTGTCCTCTCTTTTTATGCTATTACATAATTAGATTCTTACATACAAATATTGACAAAAAGATGGCTTAATCACCAAAGCCATCCAGTCTTTTTTCAATATCAATGGATAGTCAAAGGCGGTGGGCGGGGCTTCGGGGGAGAGGGGATCATAGCTGGCCGTCGCTACAGTGGGCGTCTGGGCTGTCCGCCTGCTTCTCCGCATCCTGACTGGGCAGCTCTTTCACCATGAGCGAGGTGCTTTTCTCGGAAAACTCCTCCCCGTCCGGCTCCAGGCCTTCAGGACAGGGAAGCTTCAGCAACTCTTCTCTGAGCTGAGCCGTGTGCCTCTGCAAAAACACACATGGAATCGCTTTCAAAAACACAACGAACGGCACAATTTCCAGTTGTATGACAGTGAACACACGGTGTTGTACCTTTAGTGCAGCTGCGTGATGAGACATGGTTCGGCCGACTCTCTTATCGCTGCTGTACTGCTGAATATCACAGATCCAGCCCTCGCACTGGGACATGATCTCCGCTCGCTTCAGATAGAAGTGCCGATGGATCACCTGCACACACACACACAGTTAGTGCACAAAACACACGCTCTTCAGTGTTCTTGGAAATGCAATTGTGTATCAGTTTCTGCAGAGCCCATAAATCAACTGCAAACCTCATATCCTATTTTAGTAGCACTAGAAAACAATCTGCTGATCTTCGGATTGAGACTCCAGTGACCTATTTGATTCATAAAGACCAGATGACCGATCGCACCGAACAGATAACCAGCAAGTCATTGCCTGTCCGTGCATGTTAATATGAATAAACTAAGTGACCTTTTCGGTAACAAAGACCATAGGCAGGAAAGAGAAGAACTCAAAGCTCACACAAACACACACTTCCTAGTAGTACTCCGACTCTGTCCGAAGGCGAGAGCTGAATCACTTGTTCATTCTGGATTTGGATCAGTCTCGGAGATATTCTTTCTCTCCAGCTCAATGTGTTTTCCAAACATGTCATACAGTGTACTAAACGGCAGATGTGAGGAGTTGACAATAGCTGTCATACCACCCAGAAGAGTTTTTCCAGATTCTTCTGTGTGCTTAATACAGTAAAAAAAAAAAAATGTTTGAAATGGGACAAAAACTGCAAAATACAACCTGACATGTTTTTTTAAATGGTAGGCTAGTTTGACTATATGGCCATAGGCCACAGATTTGGGAAAGCTTTACTTCTGAACTGCTTTAAGTCATTACATGGCTTTCCATTGAATCAACTGCATTATGATGGTGGTTATTAGTACGTTTTAAAGTATTTTACAGAATACTAAATTTATGATGCCACTTTAGTGCCATTTCAAGAACAAAGTCATAATATTACAACATTAAAGCAAGATTTTGTCAAATTTGCAAGTCAAAATTGCAAGAATAAAGTCATAGGATTGAGATTTTAAAACTTTTGAGGATAAAGTCGCACTATTACAAGAATCCATGTTTCCGTGAATCTGAGAATTCATGTTGTGCACAAAAGGATGTTTTGATAAAGGAATGTTTTAATAAAAAATGTTTAATAAGAGAACATAGGTCATGTTTTGAGAATGAAGTTCTAATGCTACAATAATAAATTTGCAATGTTCGCTGAACAAAGTCAATGTTACGGGAATAAATTCATAATGTAATATTTTTTTACAATAACTGATGTTCTGTTTGTTTATTCTTAAAACATTAGGACATTGAAATTTTGTAAATAATTTGAAAATTAACTAAATTTGTAAAAACAAAACAAAAAAACGAACTACTATACAGGTACAAAATGTCATTTTCTTAACAACAGCTGCCATTTGGGGAAAACAACAACAACAACAGATTAAGCACCAACTAAATAAATGCAGAATCCTCTTGAAGCTCTAGTGGGAAAACACTCAGCTTCTGGAAAATCCACCTGTTGTGTCTTCACTAACACACAAAATCTCTCTCAGGATTAAGATGCACTTTAGCCTGCTTGTAAAAGCGAGACGCTGCACGGCTCAAACTTCTGCAGAGAAAAGACAGAGCGCAGACGAGAGGGATTCAGGAATGAGTGCGTGTGATCGATGGTCTTGCCAGTGTTGCCATGGAAACCCCGGCGGCCACTACACATCACTCGCTGGCTCAGAGCTCAACCTCACCGGCCTTATATCTCTCTCTTTTGCTGTCTCGCTTCATCCGTCCTTCATAAATCTATCTTTCTCACAAACATACAAAGGTCACCAGCCACCAGACATGTGACTGTTACAGCCTCTCCCATTACGCCACATTTGCTTCATATTCATTCAGTTCCCAAAGGAACATCTGTAATGATATTGGAACGCCAGAGAGAGGTAGAGAGAAATGAAAAAGGGTTAGGAACAGAAATGCCATTTAAAAGAAAATGAACATGAGCACAGCTACCAAGTAAGGTTGTTGTGCAGAAGCAAGTGTGTGTGTTTCCTCTCTCTTCTGACGTCAACAGCCCACCATTTATTACCCTGCATGACTGACTGTGTGTGTGTGTGTGTGTGTGTGTGTGAGAGAGAGACAGCTACTTTTCTTGCGGTTTATTAAATCGCATGTGTGAACCTGTGTGGATGTACTACACTCAAAAATATAAAAATATAAATCTAATAGTGGATGAAGCAAGAGAAATGTTGATTTTAAATACTTAAATATCAGTTGACAAAAAAAATCCAAATCAAAATAACAATTATATATATATATTCACACAGTATGTACATGTGTACCGAACAAATACAGCATTGATTTAACCACTGCATGAGTGGAACTTCATTGGAAACTTCCAGTTATATTGTTACCTTTGATAAGAAACAAATTCTCATCTTTAAAATTGTCCATTTTTTGTTTCAGTAAATTCAAACCATAAATGCCATTTTGGCGCTCTTTGATGAGGCACGACAGATCGCCGTATAAACGCCTCAGTTCAAACGGCAGCACGGAGCGCGAGTGAGCGTGATCATCCCTTCCTCTTTACTACTAGTTTTAACACAAAATAAACATGAATGAACACCTCATGCCTCATGTAATCGCTCAATCAGTGTTTTAACCGCGGAAAGACCTCAATAAAACAGCTCGTAAACAAAATGTCACGTAGCATTTCATTTACCTCAGGCAAGTTATCAGTGTCCACAGAATGTTAGTTTGCCAGAGAAATGAAGTGAATATATATATATTAGGGCTGGTAAGCGATTAAAAATTTTAATCTAATTAAGCGCAAATAAATCGCACATCAAATTTGGCAGCAAAATTACTCCCAAAAGATAATTTAAAGTCACTGATGTGTAAAGAATCAAACAGACATTACAAAAAGTAGCTTCAGCAAGAAATATTTGTTTGATTCAACATAAATTTGATTTCATATACATTAACAAAATTTTTGGGTGGGTGAACTATACCTTTACTATACCATTTTTTATTATTATTATTACTATCAAGTCAAGTCACCTTTATTTATATAGCGCTTTTAACAATACATATTGTGTCAAAGCAGCTTTATAGTATTAAATAGGAAAATATTGATATGGAAATAGGAAATTATTTCTTTAATGAAATGATACTCTAAATAAGAAACTAAAACTGCCAGTAGGTGGTGGTAAATGTCTTAATGATTAAGTCATAGAGTCATTTCATTTATTTGATTCGTTCACATGGCTGATTCATTCAAGAGTGAAGTAAATGGTTCTCTTTATGAATGGTCCATTGAATCATTAGGCTTGTTCGACTTGAAGCGGATCATCACCATCAGACCGATCTTTGTGTCATCAAAGTACCACGAGAGCGATTAGAGAGCAGACGACTTTTGCATGCTTTTGAATCGCTCTCGTGGTACTTTGATGTCATACACCGATCGATCTGTTCAGCTACGAGCCTAGTGGTTCACCCGATTTGTTCAAAATGTGGATTAAGAAATGAAATGCCGCTGTGTGTTGCTCGGAGATGAACAGTTCTGCTTTGTCTTTATATTTTCGTTGGAAAAATTGAGCAAAACAGACAACATTGTGTCTAAAATAACACAATATTAACTTCTTAGTTATTGAACTGTTGTATAAGATCAGTATCACAGTTGCACTCTTGTGATATTGCACTTATTGCTCGTGTGATATTGCTTAACTATATGATGTAAATATGAGACAAAAACTCAAACAGGGGCATTTTTGCCCCATATCTTGAATTTTAGGGACATTCTAACTACGTTCTCTAGGCTCCATCACACAGTGAGTTGTTGCCCTGCATCATATTCGTCATCAATCAACTGTATGAAATGTCAGATGACCCACGTAGTTCTGGGGCGGGGCAAGTGTGTTAAATGCGTTAAAAATGAACGCGTTATTTTTCACCGTAATTAATTAATCTAATTGCCACGTTAAATGGACAACCCTAATATATATAAATAAATGATCAAAATTAATAAAAAAATAGTAAAATTTATATTTTCATTTAACTAAAAAAAACAAGCAAACTAAAATTAACATTTTTGTGCTACAAATTTGTGCCTGCCTGCAACATGCTAATGGAAAACTCTAAACTATTGGAATCAACTGTGAGTGGAGTCTCTTCTGTAAGGATGCTATGTAGGGAGCAGGCAGCTGAACTAGTTTTGGCACAGCCCCCAAAGGTGTTCATGTGTGAGGCTGTTTAAGATTCTGCTGCACTTGCGTCTGACAAAACCAACTTCCACCTCCTGTAGATGACGTCACAGGTCTCTCCTACAGCAGCTGAAAGCTAATGTCTGAGGGGATGAGAGAGAGTCCACACACAGCGTCCACACGTCATTTTATACGTCCTTGACTCATTTGGACTAGTTTCATTATATATCCAGCAAATAATACTAGAATTCTGCATAATTATGTGGATTCCGTCTGCGTCCATACATAATTCATCAGTGAGTATGAGTCCCGTACGAGCTGGTCGATGCTTGGCCTGGCTCGGTTCTGCCCAAACGACAGCCCTTTATCCCTGTGAACAATGCTCAGGTTGCCATGGCAACAGCCTGTTTAGTGTCCACTGTGGGATACAGAGGTAATGTACCAGCCTCATGACTGCCTGAGGTGGCGAGGCAGCCGTTAGGCATTACATCAAACTCATGAATACCAACTGAAATGCCCATACTAGACCTAAGATGACATGAAGCGACGATGCCAGTGTGACGCCAGGTGGTCTGATCTGGTTTCTTCTAAATGAAAAGCTCCTGATATGTGACAGTCTGAGAGTCTTCAGAGATTATATGAGGTGAACCACTCACAAATACACACACATGACCCAGAGTTTAATGCATGTTTTTGGTTTGATCGTGGAATTGCGAGTAAGTTTGGTAATTAGATGAGTGCACATATTTGGATCATTTCAGCGCATTCATGATTCATATGCCTTGTTCAATGACTCAAAATCTTCACTCATTTATATTCCGATTCAGGCCGCCCATCCTCCTCCTCTCTCTCTTTTCACGAGTGTATGGATGATTGTTATCTGCTGGCGGGGGCCATATCAAGGACAAAAGGAAATCAAAAACAAAGAGGGGAGAAGATGAGGGGATGGAGAGGAACATTATCTATCTGAAAGTGATAAAAAAAAAAAAGCGTATGTAAAATAGGACAACTTAGAATGTGCTGCTAACACAGAGGACAAAAATCGCCACAATATTTATAAATATATATTCTGGCTTTCAAAAGTTTGGGGTCAGTAAAAATGTCTCTGAAAAAAATTGTAGGAAAAACTGCAGAAATGCCTAGTGTTAGTCTTTTATGCTCACCGAGGCTATATTTATTTGATCAAAAATACAGTAAAAACAGCAATATTTTGAAAGAAATTTCAATTTAAAATAAATGTTAATATTTTTTAGAATATAGTTTATTTCTGTGAAGGCAAAGTTGAATTTTCAGCAGAAAAAAAGTTGAATTTTCCTTTAGAAATCATTTTAATATGCTGATTTGATGCTCAATAAATATTCCTTATAATTACCATTATTACTAGTTGAGCTGCCTAGTATTTTTTTCAGATTTTATTTTCTTCTCCAAATACTTTTTGGGGTCACTGCATATATGTGAACTCATGAACCTTTGAAACCTGAAACTTTTCATGAGCCAATAAGAGTCTGTGTGTTTGTGACGGATGATATCTAACCTCTTTAAAGCAGGGTGAAGGGTTGCGGATCTGTTCTAGCATGGCCCACTTGACAGTGGCCTGCCGGATGTTTCCGTCGTACTCTCTGGAGCTCTGCGTTCCACTCGGCGTGCCCCGAGAACGCTCGTAACCTGGTTCGTTGAAGTATGGCTCGGCCACCAGGATCAGAGACTGGATTGACACCAGCACCTAAAACACAAATACATACACACACACGTTTTTGAAAGCCTAGGAGGAATGACACACGGATCAAGTGGAAGAAGTGAAGAGCACACCGGCTATCACTGACCACAGCACTACTGTCCCTGTGCCTGATTTCCATTTATTGATCGGCTGGACACTAACTGAAGCACTAATCAATGGAGACATTTCTATGAACTGCTGGCAGCAGTACATGAGCACGAGTTTGAGGAGAGAGAGGAGCAGAGCCTGATCAGATCAATATTACAGGGGGAAACAGCTCCCCTGCCTATTATTCAGAGAGGTATGATGAAGAGAGGGAGGGAAAGGGGTTGAGATGTGGGAAGATAATTACTGTAGGGAAAACAGGATGAGAATGTTGTAAATGCTCAACGGTCGATGTGCAGGTGACGGTGATATGACTAAATATTCTCTGAAAGTGATGAAATGAGACTAGGTCTTTTCCGGCAATCCACTGCTTCGGATAAACCGGAAAGAATCCGCATTTGTGCAATTGGTATCAGCAGCGAAATCCTTCCTGCCTAATGAGCGTGAGAAGGATAGAGGATTATACAAGAAAGAGAAACTACAAACGGATTGGATTTGGCTCACCTGTAGAAAGCTAGAAGTATGAGGGTTCCATTTCTCCTCAGGACGCCCATGCCAGGTGTTCAGGATACTTAAACACACCTGGTTGTTACAGAATGGATGAGAGACAGTACGAAGAGATCAGGATATAGAGAAACAAAAAAACATAGAACAATTAAACTAAACAACAATAAGTCATATGAATATATAAATAACATAAAAAAGGGTTATTTTTTATAACTGATTTTATTTTTAATAATATTTTTATTGTATTTTTTTATTGTATGTGTATATATATATATATATAAAATGTTTTTTTAAATAATACAATA
>NW_015624573.1:605500-608239 GCF_001515625.1 Sinocyclocheilus rhinocerous | reverse complement strand
AATGAATGTTTTTTTAAATAATACAATAAAGATATTTGTAAAAATACCCCTTTTTTGAATTGAATAACTTGAATAATTAATTTTTTTTATTTCTAATCTACTGTCTAATTTTCAGTATTTGCATCAGCCACTGAAAAAAAAACAAAAAAACAGTATAGGTCCAAACATTTCCTGAATAATTTCCCCAAAACGAAAACAGGAAGTGACATTAACCTTGCCATCATTGTAGAGGTTTGGATTGAAACGGACGCTGTGGCCACCGGTGGTCTCCAGATTAACCAGAGGAGGGGAGTTTGGGTAATCTTGAGGAAAGTAGACGTCAAATTCGAAACAGCCATTAGCATACGGTGTGTCTGCGGGCCCTGTTATCAACACCTGAGACAAAAACCAAGAAAACATTGTCTTGAACAGCACCGTAATGATTGTGCATGTCTAAACCAGGTCTATAGAGGAAGTTTTACTGATACAGGCAAAGAGATGCATCCCGCTTCCCAAAGAAGGAGTGAGAGAGAGGAAGATTGGAGGACTGTAATGCCATCCAGTGAATCTCTCTCCACTGCAGGCGGCAGAGCTGCACTCAGGCGTTAAGACTGTTTTGACATGACCATTCAAATGCAACACTAAACACAACACACAAAGCTGTGCTCACACACTCTGTGTAGGTTAAATCAGGAAAGCTCAGTTTACTATTAATGTCCATTAAGATTGTATGAAGTGTGGAGGAAGATAAAAAGGTCTGGCCCGCTGTTAAGGGTCAGTGTAAGCAGACGGAGCAGTGAGTGACCAGTCTGACTGGGGCTCTGCCTGTGGTCTGGCCTGCCCGAGACATAAAGCTCAAGCCAGACACACTGACATTTACACACTCAGAGAGGAGCCCGGGTCAAAAGCACATCTGAAATGTCATTAGGAAGAGTGTGTGCACTCATGTGTATGTGTTAGAGACCACAAGACAACAAGAAAAGCAAGTGACTCCTGGGATTCACTGTGGTTGTTTTGTCATGCAGCAGAGATCGAAAGATTTATGTTGACCCACAGTAAACAGCAAGGCTTGAGGCAGTCATGGTCTGCTTTCATATTCAGCACTGAGATATCAGATTCTTGTTGACCGATTCATTTAATTAGTCAATTCACATTATTTGATTCTGTAATAAAAAATGTAATTAACACATTTAATAAATTAATACATTTAAGTTGTTTCAACTGCCACTCAAGTACAAAAAATATTTTCTATTTTTTAAAAAATGTAATGCAATTAATCATGCTCATCCATTTTGCATTTATTTTTGCGTCACAATTCCATTTTAAGGTTTTAGTGATTTACAAAGGCTCTGTGAATCAGTTTAAGCGAATCATTAGAAAGAATCGGTTTAAAAGCAAGATTTGTTTACAAACTAGATTTATCTAATAATGTAGTTCATTGCAGGCATATTATGATACATTATTATGGTAAATTTGTGTTCTTACCCCAATTTAAGATGCTTATGCGGCTTAAATTGATCTCTGCTTTACGAATAATCAATAAGCTCTTATAAATATAAGAGTTTTAGTTGAGGGGTCAGAGGTATCAAATCATACCTTCATGATATCGAGACGTTCTTCATCACAGCGGACAAACACGCTGGAGGATGAGGAGAGAGGGAGGGAGGTGGAGAGTGTGACGGCCTCCTGTGCTAATCGTCGAGCACGAGCGGCACTGTTGGCATCACTGGCATTCTTCACCTGAGACAGGTATCAGTTTAAGCGAATCATTAGAAAGAATCGGTTTAAAAGCAAGATTTGTTTACAAACTAGATTTATCTAATAATGTAGTTCATTGCAGGCATATTATGATACATTATTATGGTAAATTTGTGTTCTTACCCCAATTTAAGATGCTTATGCGGCTTAAATTGATCTCTGCTTTACGAATAATCAATAAGCTCTTATAAATATAAGAGTTTTAGTTGAGGGGTCAGAGGTATCAAATCATACCTTCATGATATCGAGACGTTCTTCATCACAGCGGACAAACACGCTGGAGGATGAGGAGAGAGGGAGGGAGGTGGAGAGTGTGACGGCCTCCTGTGCTAATCGTCGAGCACGAGCGGCACTGTTGGCGTCACTGGCATTCTTCACCTGAGACAGATAATGGTAGTTCACCTTAAACACCAGCTTAGAGTCCTCATCCTCACACACCATCTCAAACGTGTCTGTGGAAGAGAAGACACACAGACAGTTAGTTTTTAGCAGCCACAATGAAATATAAACATTAGACTCACTTAAAAATAATAATTTCATCATATTTCCTCCAGAAAAAGCCATACTGTGTATTCTGAAGGATCTGTTCTGTGTAGGCTAGTGCAGTGTTTCTCAACCTTTTTTTAGTCGCGGCAACCTTTGGAAATTTTAACAAACCTGTGGCACCCTACAAAATTAATTTAGTCACAATATTTGAATTTCTAACTTCGATATGATAATTTGAAAAGTATAGATATTTGGTACAACAGGGAAGAACTGCAGAATATAATGTCATACAGATATTTTTAATATTATTAAAAAAATTTGTCCATCAATGGTGGCAATCAGTAGGCTAATTTCTAATGAAAAGACCAATTTATATTACAGATTTTAATGTATGCTTTTATTCAAATGTAAACATTGTGAGATAGCTAGTTAAACAAAGTTTTGATTTTACAGCTGGGTAATTTTGTTGCAGTAGCACGAGATAGCTTGATTTAAAACGTTGAATTGAATAAAAAA
>NW_015624573.1:598227-601346 GCF_001515625.1 Sinocyclocheilus rhinocerous | reverse complement strand
ATTTTGTCACAATATTTGAATTTCTAACTTCGATATGATAATTTGAAAAGTATAGATACTCGGTACAACAGGGAAGAACTGCAGAATATAATGTCATACAGATATTTTAAATATTATTTTAAACTTTTGTCCATCAATGGCGGCAATCAGTAGGCTAATTTCTAATTTTTTTACACTGCACCCCTGCTCTCGACAGACGGCACCCCGGTTGGGAAACACTGGGCTAGTGCAGACATGTTTACAGTCACGTCAGTTGAGATTACCTCATTCGTCTGAGGTCGGGCGAAATAATTTTTGGCAGAACAAAACTCGTCATCAATCAGGGCAAAGACAGATGAGAAACGACAACCAGACAAGCTATTCTTCCAGCAAGATAACACAATCTTCCCCATTGCAGTTCATTGTGCTCCTTCAAATTTTTGGTGCACTTAAAGAAAACAAAATCAGCTGAAAGGAAAAGCAGCAATTTCTATCCATTCATTCAACTATGTATGCGGCACAAAGCCCAAAAAAACAAAAAACAAAAAAGAGAATAGGTTTAGACCAGGGTTTCCAAAACTGGGGTTCGCAATCCCCTGGGGGTTCATGAGTCAATCAAAAGCTAATAATAATTTAAATAATATAAATGCAAATTTAGAACAAATATTACAACCATTTGAATTTATTTTAGAATATTTTAGGTTTCCCTGTATGCCATGTGACCAACATAAAAATATATATATAAATATACAATGAATATGTTGTTATATATCAACTTAGCATCTGAGGGAAAACAATAATTTATCAAATGGGTCAGCCCCCCCCAAAAAAAAGGTGAATTCTTGGTTTAGAAAAACCAATGGAAAGTACTGAATGCACCAATACTAGAGTAAAAATTAGATCATTCTGGCCAGTGATTAAGTAGATTATTTATTTATGGCCACATTATGGCCAAAAATCAACACGGCTGATATAAAACTATTAGAAAAAAAGGTGAATTCTTGGTTTAGAAAAACCAATGGAAAGTACTGAATGCACCAATACTAAAGTAAAAATTTGATCATTCTGGCCAGTGATTAAGTAGATTATTTATTTATGGCCACATTATGGCCAAAAACCAACAAACGGCTGATATAAAACTATTAGTTATTAATAGTTATTAATACTATTAACTATTATTAACAGTGTTACTAAATTATTATTACTGTTTTAAAGGATAATTTAAGAGAGACAAAGGCAATCTAAATAAAAACAGAGGAAATTAGCATGTACAACTGCATATATTCAATATCGGCCGATACCGATAAATAAATAGATCTAATATCGGTCGGTAACCAATGTATTATGCATCCCTAAAATGTTCAAAATTTTATGAAATATATTGTTTAAAATATTCAATAAAATGTTTAAAGTCATTGAACTTGAGTGTAAAATGTCATTTTAATAATTAAATTATAGAATATTCTCTCTTATCCAGTAAAAACCTTAAATGGGTCAAACACTAGCAGAGATATGTAGTTCAGGACTCACCAAACTGTAGTTTTTTCATGGCTGCTGTATATTTCTCCTCCACTGAGCGCAAGATGGACAGCGGTTTGGGCCTTGCTGTTGCCTTCTTAGAACTTTCAGCCATCTTCCTCTCTAAAAAAAGCAGAAGACAGACACATAAAAAAAAAAAAAACCTTCAAGAGTGTGTGCATGTGTGTTTCACAGTAGCCTGAGGGTGTGTTTGAGTAGGTCACATCTTCCATCCTCTCATCCCTGAAAAACCAACACATCCCTACGAGACACAAAAGTAACCTGAATGCCTATATGTAGCGCTGCTATCAGTAAACAAACCTGTTTTCATCAACAAACCTGTAGTCATGTTTAGTGTATTTATATTATAAATTTGTGTACTACTTGTTTATTGTAATTGTAATAAATAAAAGCCCTCCTAGGGACAAGTGTTGCAAATTAGCTTCGGCTACAAGCACTATGATACATGCATGGGATGATTGTTTTTTTACATTTTCATCTATGTTTATTGTATCTGTCCCTAACAAATAAAACATTAAATAAATAAATAAATAAATAAACAAAACATACAGCTAAGAAAGAGCTCAAACGGCGCATTTTTGTGACTTGATAATTAAAGACTCCCTTTGAGATGTGTTTGACTGCAGATTTGTTACTTTGATAAATGAGACGAAGCGCAAATAGTCGTGTTGTTACACTGCATTTCTGTTCTCTCAATTCAGATTGTTATCGAGAGAGCGTCAGACTAATGACAACGACACCAGCAGACCGTCACCACTCCAGTGAGACATATTAGACCTGCGGACGGAGCCCGTTAGAGCTACAGCACAATTAAACTCCATATATTTAGGAGCTTTATGGCATTTCCGCCCATTCTGCACTGGTTGCAGACACATGTCCCTCCCTGCACACCCATGCTCCATGTCAACCAATCAAATTACCTTTGTGCTTAACAGGGCTGATAACGGCTACGCTTTGGATACGAGCCACATAAAACTCCACCGACATCGATAGCTCCATTTACTCTCGCCTCGTCACATTAGCGCACGATATTGAACTACAGGACACCACTTTTGACCAATCAGACACCCTGACTGAGCTGTCTCTGACACTTTTTAAGAAAAGACGGAGTACTAATTAAGCAGTTAAACAGGGTGGTAAGCGTAATGTCTTACTGCTCTTATCATATGGATTTTCCTTATGGATAGTGACAGCTGCATCGTTCAGCTTCACCACATGTAACGCCCCTTTCATTCACTCATCACGGCAAGAATGAGAGCATGAGATACCCAAGGGAGGGTGATGGTTATTATATGTGACCCTGGACCACAAAACCAGTCTTAAGTCTCTGGGCTATATTTGTAGCGATAGCCAAAAATACATTGTATGGGTCACAATTATTGATTTTTCTTTTATGTCAAAAATCATTAGGATATTAAAGTCCCCCTGTAGTCAAATATTTGATCCCTTAAAACTTATCTTTGATCATCAAAATTACATATTTAAATGTTTTTTCTTGTGAAAATTATTTTCTCATGCCTTAAAATAGCTTGAATGTAACTCTACACACCCTTGCCTCATTTACTATACGCTGATCTATGAATATGCAAATTAGTCCCGCC
>NW_015624573.1:579098-597527 GCF_001515625.1 Sinocyclocheilus rhinocerous | reverse complement strand
AAACGCAAAACAATGGCATACACGGATAATGACTGATAAAACTATGTTTTTATTAGCGGACAACTACAGTGAATACTGTAACATTCGTTAGTTACTTACTTGACGATGTTGTGTCCTAAAATGCCTTGAAGACTTTTTGAAGACAAACAGCCGTTTGTGATTCTTAATTCACGCCCGCGAGCATGCGTGCGTGTGAAGTAATATGCATTGCTAAGAACTTAATTTGGACATCTTTAAAGGCAATTTTCTCAGTATTTAGATTTTTTTGCACCCTTAGATTCCAGATTTTCAAATAGTTGTATCTCGGCCAAATATTGTCCTATCATAACAACATTTTATTTATTTATTCATTATATTTATTCGGCTTTCGGATGATGTGTAAATCTCAATTTCGAAAAATTTACCCTTATGACTGGTTTTGTGGTTCAGGGTCACATATGTGGATGTACTGATGTGGTTCTCCAACGTAAGAGTGGAAATTCCTGCTATTTCCAAACCTTACTTCTTCATGACCACAAGGGTTTCTGCCTAGGAGCAAACACTCACTTAGCTTTGGTCTAGAGGACCTCAGAAGGACATATTTGTAAATGTTAATAAACGGATGTGACTTATCTCAAGAGCTTTGAATCGCAGGATTAGGAATTGCCATGGTCACATCCGTTTTTCTGAGGGACTAAACGTTGATCACACAACATCCCTGACTGAAAATACACCCTGGCTATGACTAAGGGCCGCTGGTTCAAATGAAAGATCTTAAAGAATTAGCACGACATAGATTAAGAATAGTCTGACAAACAAAAGTGCCCAGTAAAGCTGACTCTCCGTTTAAAAATCCTTGGAGAAAACGATCAGGCGATTCTCTTTGGCTTATTTTGTCAGAGCAAACAGTCACTCCATGTCCCCCGAGGCCCTCAGACAAGCAGGGAGTGTCTTTCAGCCAGTGAAATACACACCATCCCTCTCCTGACTGACCACTATACATCCAGCACTGTCCTGCTTTTGCTTCAGTTCTGTTTCAAGTCTCAAGAAATACTGCCCTACAGCAGGGGCGCGGGAAGATGTTTTCGTTTGGGGGTGCTGTGTGTGTCCGTGTTGGGTGAGGGAGAGGGTGGGGGCTGGTTCACTTACGTCGGTGCTCGTGCTGGGGCTGGTGTTGTTTGGATGCCGATTTTTGAAAGTTTTTGCTGGGCTGGGCATTTAAAAAAATCTGAAATTGCTTTTGCGCCATTATCTCCTTGTATTACAGTTAATCTTGTTCGCATTCTGTATAGTTCATGTCTGATACCACGCGCCAGCGTCACGTGTTCATGAGGATTAGGCTAATCATCCCATATAGAAAACATCACAAGTAAAATTAATCATGTGAAATGGAATAATCAAATGTAAAATAACAATGCACAGTTTTCACTATAAATTAAATCTAATAAATCTGTGTTAAAGCTTAAAGTGTTTTTCTCTATGTGTTTTGTTGTTTGATTAACATTCATGACAGAAAGCAGGAACATTAAACTAATTTGATTCTCAATTGTTTACCTTCACCTAAGGACACTTGCAGAGACATGCATTTTGACAATTTCGCGCGTATGTGTCATTTCAGGCACAAATAGACGCGGACGTGAACGGAATTCGATGTTCAACGTGCATCTGCGTGGCTCTCACCGTGTCTACATCAGACGCGAGCGGCGCGACAACAAAATACTATAGAACCCATTATAATCAGTGATGCGGTTTACACTGGATGTGGCGCGGCGTGACGCGACAAAATACTATAGAACCAATTATAATCAGTGATGCGGTTTACACTGGATGCGGCGCGACAAAATACTATAGAACCCATTATAATCAGTGACGCTGTCAGTGATACGGTTTACACTGGATGCGGCGCGACAAAATACTATAGAACCCATTATAATCACTGATGCGGTTTACACTGGATGCGGCGCGACAAAATACTATAGAACCCATTATAATCAGTGACGCTGTTTACATTGGATGCGGCGCGACAAAATACTATAGAACCCATTATAATCAGTGATGCGGTGTGACTGACTATACTGGATGCGGCGCGACGCGACACGACAAATCCCCGACAATAAACTGATGCCTCGTTCTACTTATGACGTACTGGCACAAAGTTCAAATGATTTTCAAAGGTCGCTTTGTCACGTCCAGTGTAGAAAGACTTTGGGGCTGTTCACATGTCGCGCCTTTTCTCATTCTTTCCAAAGTGCTCGGGAGCTTGCGCTTTCGTGGCGTCTGCCGTTGCTAAGCAACCATGACCTGCGCTCTCCACGACGACCCAGAAGTTTCAACAAAGGATAAATGGATTTCCAGCACTGAAAATCGCTTGCAGTAGCTCTGCTACTAACTTCATTTAAAAATGGGTATCTCTGTACAGCTGTCGCGTCCGGTGTAGACGCGGTGTCTGTGTGTGAGCAAAGAAAACGATCAGTATAAATATAACGATCAGTATACTAACCATCGCACATCCTGCGATGTGACTATCGCGGATGCGCACATCGCGAAATAGATGCTGAAACGATATATCGTGCAGCCCTAATAAATATGTATTTTTAATTCATATTTATACAAATAAGTTTGTTTCATTGTTAAAACATTAATACAAAAATTTAAATAAAAATAATAATAATAAACAAATTATAGAAATTAAGAATTTTAAAAATACATTTGTAAATTAAACAAAACTTTTTTTTGGAAAAAAAGAACAACGAACGAAAGAACGAAAAGAAAAGAAAAAAAGAAAAAGAAAAAAAAATATTTCTGATACACAATACGTTGCTAAAAATCGAATTCATGATTTATTTTTTTGTGGTGGGTTCAGCGAAAATTCTGGCAAAAACACACTAAAAAGGCCAAAGCTAAATTATGGACTAGCGTGAGAAGGCAAAAGCTCAGGACAGTTTGAAGGCCACTGGGGATTAGAGGCTTTTCGGGGGCAGCTGAGGAGCACTGACTGATCTAGCAGTCATTTATCACTGTGTGTTACTCCTCTGGTGAAACACTGGTTGTGACTTGTGGCTATAGCATCAGGTTACATCTTGTGGGTATAAGCCAGGTTTTTCCATGGAGGTCAGAGACAGTGAGTGTCACAGGGTGGGCATCCATCCATCAGCAGTCACTCCGTCTGTCCTCTGTCCATTAGTGTGACCGACCGGTGGACTGAATGTGTGTGTGTGTGTGTGTGTGTGTGTGTGTCTAAAAGGAAGAGCTCACCTGAGGCGGTTGGTGTAGGTGTCCACACAGGTCTTCATTTTGGCCAGTAACATGCCGACGGAGGTCTGACACTCGGTGCGTTCTTCATCCTCCTCTTCCTCTGCAGCGTCTCCTGATAGCGGCAAGAGCAGAGGAACCAGGCTGGTGCAGGTGGAGATGGCCCTCAGCAGCTCTAACAGAGCACGATACAGGGGGACGTGACGCGCCATGTCCAAAACTGCAGGAGACAGAGAGAGAGGGAGACATTACGTACAGAGACAGGATGCTTATAAAAGACAAAGTCGATTACATCTCTTAAATGACAGAAGGACACAAGGGACGATCCACACATACACAAACTTTCAGTCTCTCAAGGTTAATAACGTTTTTAATATAGATGTTTTTAGGTACATCATTGATTTCGAAGATTTAAACAGTTTGAATCCCTGAACAGGACATACAAGCTGTTTTATCATATGGAAAAGTCACCTTATGACCATCTTATGGATGGACAAACAAGGAAACTTGTGTCATGCCTGTCTAAAGGGACAGTTTACTCAAAAATAAAAAAGATCATGTCAACATATACTCACCATTATGTCATTTGAAACCTATATGACTTACTTTCTTTAGCAAAATAGAAAAGATGATGCTTTTAAGAATGTTGGAAACCAAAAAGTTTTGGTTACCATTGACTTCCATTGTATGGATGCAAAAAAAAGAAAAGAAAAGACATTTCAAAAAATATCTTTTATGCTGCACAAAAGAAAGTAAGTCATACAGGTTTGAGTCAATAATGACAATTTTCTGTGAACTATCCCTTTAAAACAACATAATAGCACAGAAAAGATACCTTGGCTGTATGAAGAAAAGTTAGGGGGGAAAACAACAGATTTTATTTTATTTTTTAATTCAGACATGACCAAAAAAACTCAATCAATCTTCTCCCGAGTACGTTGAGATGCCTGAGGTTTGAGGCATGATGGCTCTTTGTGTATGCATTTCCTGTTTGGAGAAGGCACGATAATCCTTTTGTGGCACAGTGGAGTCTTAAATCCAGAACGAGGACAGTAAGAGAATAAAGGATGAAAGGGAACGAGACAGAGAGCGATTACTGAGGGTCTTCAAGCAAAACGCTATAATCAGGCTCATATTATCAGTGTGCAGTGAATGTAAGGAGCAGGAATACTGTGTGCATGTTTGAGTGACTTGTGTGTGTGTGTTTCTAAGAAGAAAGAGGAATTTCAAACGACTGAAGGAGCTCCATCAAAGGGTTTCGTTTGAGTGTGCGCCCACTTCGAGGACACCATAGATCAGAGAGCGTTTAGTGTGTGTGTTGTATCATCTCAATGTCAGTCTACGTTCCAGATTCTCCTCATGCCCTCCTCAGTTCAGACTGTTTCTCCTTCACTCTCATCTCATTTACAGACTAACTGATTTACTGCACACCAATCCTCCTCTCTGGCCCTCTCTCTGCCTCATCAGACATTCAGCTCCATGCTGGATTGGGTGGATGATAAACAATGTTAGTGAGAGCGGAGAGGACACATACGTCAGCTCCCCTGCCCTCCCTCGCCGTACGCAGAGAAGAGCGGAGATGGAGGAAGAGAGGAGGGAGGACACAGCAGGACAGGAGGATAGAGGAGGGGAAAACCGGAGAAACGACAGAAGGAGAGAAGAGACAAGAAATGCAAAGAGACATGGAGTGGGGAGAGGAGACCAGACGGGACCAGAAAAGAGGAGGGACAAACAGAACGGAGGAGAAGAGACGGCAGACGACACCAGAAAAAGAGGAGAGGAAATGAGAAGGAAGGACAAAGCAGCGGAGAAGAACACAAGGAAGGACAAGTGGAAAGGTGACCAGTAAGGAGAAGAGGCGAACAGAACGGAGAACAGGAAGAAAGGAGGAAGCAGAAGGAGAGAAGAGTAGAAATAAGGAAACAAGAAAGGAGGGGAGGAGAGAAGATGGGTAGGAGACCTGAAATAAGGAGAAGGGAGGAGACAAGAAAGGAGAAAGCAGAGTAGAAGACCAGAAAAGATGTAAAAAATAATAATAATAGAGACAAGAGAAATCAATAAAAAGGGGGGAGATGTGAAAGCTGGAGTGGAGAGGAGTAAAGAAGCAATCAGGAGAGGAGACCAGATGGATTGGAGAAGACAAGAAAGGAGAGAGCAGAGGAGAAGATTAGACAAGAGGCGAAAGAGGAAAGGAGACGAGAGGAGAACACAAGAAGAAAAAAAAGAGGAAGAACAGACAAGTGGGGGAAGAAAACAAAATAGAGGAGAAGAGATAATAGGAGAAAGGAGAAGAGACTAGAAAGAAGGAAGAAGAAAAGGAAAGACAAAGGGGAGGAGAGAGGAAAACCGAAGAGGAGAGGCATTTAGATAAGAGGAGTTAAAAACAATTTAAGAGAGCAAAAAACAGAGGAGAAGACCAGATAGAAGGAGAAGAAAAAAAAGCAGAAAAAAGAAGAAGAGGAGAGGAGAGATTACATGACTACAGATAATATTACAGTCTTATGTCAAACTCCTCACAGCAGCTCTAAGGACACTACAATATCATCCATCCATTCTCTCCTCCCCAGGAAAAGACTCTAAGGGTCACAGGTCATCTGGACTCAAACTGAGCCTGATCCACAGCTCCACTGCTTTAAACGATTCTTCATTTGTACCAGAAGACCTTTATGGCTGAACTCTCCCCCCATCGGCTCAATGTCTAAAAGGAACAATATAGTCTCAAACACAAGCTTCGTGCTCTGTATGAGAGAGAGAGCCTCATGCACACTCAAGAGACATCTTAAAAACAGCCGCTTCCGCTCATCTTCAAAAAACACTCTCCTCTAATTAGCTCACACAGGTCACAACCTTATGAGAAAACATGCAAAAGAATGTTGAAGAAAAAAGCACAAAAAAAAAAACTCTTTAGCCATTCCAAACAGGCATATCATAGAATACAGGATGTTGTTCTTGATCTTTTAAAGTACTAGATAGAGATTCTCATTGCTCATGTTTTTTCTTCCCTCCATTTCTGTAACTTGATGGAGTTTGGGTTCCTTGTCACAGTTCCCTTTGGCTTGCTTAGTTGGGGTCTAAAAGACGCTTTCAGTAATATTATTAATTTCATGGCACTGATGCTTTTGGATGAGAACAAAACTTGATCTGAATTGAGCTGAACAGCCAAATCGAATTTGTTCATATTTAATGAATTTTGCCACATTGTTACTGAACTGAATCAACACTGAACTGATTCGAGCTGAATCACACCACTACTGTTTTCAGTTGAGCTACTTACTGCTGAATTGATCCTGTTTAATAATAAATGAACTTTACATAGTTATTGAACTGAACTGAACCAACACTGAACTGGCTGGAGCTGAAAAATGATACAATATTGCATTGCTACAGCTGCTTTATAGCAGAAATTTTGGATTTGCCATTTTTGAAGTTTGCATCATTAATTCTGGTACTTTCCTGTTTATCACTGAGAATTTACTTTAAAGCAATCAAAACAATGTTGTAAAAAAAGGGCTTAAATAAAAAAAAATGACTTGGCTTGACTAAAAAAAAATAATGGTACAACTCAATTGAACTGTAAACTACCTTTCACAAATTTGGGGTAGGTAAGTATCCTATGCTTACCAAGGCTGCATTTATTTGATCAAAAATACAATAAAATTGTGAAATATTACAATTTAAAATACTTGTTTTCTATTTGAATATATTTCAAAATGTAATTATAAACTGTGATGGCAGATCTGAATTTTCAGCAGCCATTATTCAAGTCTCCAGTGTCACATGATCCTTCAGAAATCATACTAATATGCTGATTTGCTGCTCAAGAAACATTTCATGCTATTAGGGATGTAACGATTCACTCAAATCTTATAAACTCCTACCCCTAATTGAATCGCGATTTGTTTAGCATCTCAACCGATTTGAATCGTCACATATTTAAATCGATTTTCAACCGGCTCGCAGTTAATCGTTACATCCCTACATACTATCAATGTTAAAACCTGTGCTGCTTAATATTTAGTTGTTTACTACACCCCACTTCACAGGCCCCACTCACACATGAGAAACATGTAGTACTCAGAATAAACTTTAGGGGTGCTGAGTGTGTGTGTGTGTGTGACAGTTCTCTGAGCATGTGGCAGAAACTCTTTGTCACCATGACAACAAAGATTTCGAGGACAGGCGGGACAAGACACCAGCAGCAGCACAGAAATGCACACTTGCTTTTTGCCTCGTGGGTTGGTTAAAATTTTAATCTGGTTATTTACAACATGCAGAAATGCATAACTGTTCATGACACGCAGATGAAGAGAGCAAGACAAAAAGTACCCTCTTCTAATATGACTCCACTGTGTGTGTGCGCACATTTATTTTGGTGTGTTTGAAGTAACACTAGCATACTTTTGTAGAAGTAAATCAGGCTGACAGGAGTCTGATTTTAAATGCCGCTTTGCAGAGCAGAACTGGGCCTCGAGTCTAATGACTGACACAAAAATCATGCTTCCCAAATCATTCAGGGCACAAGAGTCCTCCGCCTGTCTGGAGTGTGTGAGTGAGCGAGCGAGAATCCTTCACATGAGTGCCAGCTGGAAAGAAAGACACAACATGCTGCAAAAGCTCAGAGAAGCGCTCCATCAATAATGCAAAAGAACGAGGAATAAAACAAGACGAGCGCTGCTGCATCTCCCTTTCACACTTCTACATCTCTCTAGCACAGACAACACTGAGACGCAGGACACGGACTGATGGCACAGCCGGACCACTGACTCAACACACTGAAGAGAACATCGCCTGATCCATGTGCCAAATACACAAGGAAAATAAAAGAGAGCAGTGAGTCAAAGGAGGAGAAAGATAGAGGGTTTATTCATGCTTTTATGCAGGTCATATTCATATGCCCATGGCTCCATTAGACACCACACCTTATTTTAAAATGCGCAAAATAGAGATGCCACAATATTAAAATTCTGTTTGAAACAAATAAACTGATAATTATTTTCATGTTTTGGCTGATAATGCGTAAAGAGTTGATATTAAAAAGTCTAAATAAATAAAAATAAAGAATCAAAAACTAAAATCAATTGGTTTAAATGCTACAAGTGAATTTAGGAATCACAAATTGAAATTTGCATGAGTATGAAAAAAATGCATTCATTATATATTCATTATTTATATATGAATATATATTCATTATTTGCTAAAGATCACATTTAAGAGTATTACATTATTAATGCTTTTAAAGATGAACTTGAAGTCAAACTTAGATGATGATAAAAGTAATTTAAATGCAGAAATAGGCTAAATGAATATGAATAATTAAATATCCATTACTGACCGATACTATATAAAAAAAGTCTAATATCAGCGGATAACCAATATAAGGTACAGATATATCATGTAGAAGTAACTACCTTTAATAACCGTTTAAAAGATATATTTTTTAAAGAAATTAATACTTTTAATCAGAAAGGACACATTAAATCTATCAAATTTGACAGAACGCATATATAAGGTGACAAAGGATTTCTATTTAAAAAAATTATTTTGAACTTTGTATTCATCAAAAATCCTGTAAAAAAAAATTATCAAGGTTTTCAGAAAATGCAGCACAACTTTTGTCAACATTGATAATAAATGTTTCTTGAGCACAAAATGTATCAAAGAAATGCAGCTTTGGTGAAGTAAAAAAAAACAACTTTTTTGACCCCAAACTTTTGAATGGTAGTGTACATAACTACTAAATGGATAGGTCTGCTATTTAAGGTTGGGTACAACAATTCACTCATTGTTCCAGTACAACACCAAAACCAAAAGCACTGGCAGAATGAGCCTAGATTCAAAATGCCACTCTTTGTGGATTCAATCCAGCTGAGCCCAGAGATTACAATGAACGCTGGCGGCTCACAAAGTTACTTAAACATGTGGAGTCAGCCAGCAGACACTTTGGTGCCTGGGCAATCTGATTGTGGGCATTAACATTCACACCCTCATGAGAAAGTGGCACCCTTCCAGACGTTTATGTACGAGTCGCTTAAAGGAGGTGTCGGCGCGGCACAAAAGCTGTAATTTTCAGGAAAATAGTCTTGTATCTGAGGAAACCCTGTGCCAGCAGAGGCTGTTTATGCACAAGGATGTTTGATTGAGCTAATGATGACGACCACAGGGCTGTAATTTTCCTCCTCTGTGAAGCTGCTATAAAACCTTCAGCTAACGGAAGGATAACAAAGCGCATTCTTCCCTTTCTGCATCATTTAAAGCCACTAAATCATTCAGAGCATTTCTCTCATCTGAAGAGGACTCAGTTTCTCAAAGGCTCTAATGACATTGTGTCCAAAAAAGTGGGGGGGAAAAGCTCAACCTACACTAACGTTCAAAAGTTTGGGGTTTGTATGATATTGGGGGGGCCTCATCAAGGCTGCATTTATTTGACAAAAATACAGTAAAAATTATTTTGTTCTGAAAACCCTGATACAGGATTCTGGAATGAAAAGACAGTTTCCAAGGACAGCATTTAATTGAAATGAAAATATTTTGTAACTTACAAATGTTTTAATGTCATTTCTGATCAATTCCATGCATTCTTGCTGAATAAAAATACTTTTTAATAATAAAAAAAAAAAAAACTATTGACCCAAAACTTTTTAACTGTGTATTTCTGATGTAGAGCCAAGGTTAGAAATTGTGCCCACATTACCAGCATAACTATCTAAACCAGTATAAACCAGTTTTAAAAACAGCATCCTACAGTCCATAAACCGAAGTCGACTGAAGGCTAACGAAGCTAAGATAATCTTGTGGTCCAGTCACTTTCTGTGACTGCTTCATTTTAATGACCATACCTTTCCTGTCCTCCCATCCTTCCTTACACTCCTCCACTCTCATTCCTTTATCCAATTTAGCTCCCGTGCACCCATCCAGGTAAAAAGGGGGGTATCTATATCTCTCCACGCAGGAGGGCGTAATTAATTTTGACAAGCCCTCTGACTGACATTTGGCATTTTGTGTGGGCACACACACGCTGTCAAAGAGCTTTGGAGAGAGGAGAATATGACTTTACAAAGGGCACCTGTTCAAATGAGCAGAATGAGATATATTAATACATCACAGCTGAGAGGAAACAGGCTGAATCTTATTACACACCTTCGCTACAAACATCTTAATGAGAAAAAGACACCACACACTCAAAACAAACAAAACTCCGCAAGAGAACAATAATTAATGAGTCTCGCAGGTTTTGACTGTCAGATATGAATTGTGTGCGTTGTTCAGAGTTTGTCCTCTATAATGATCCTGGTGGCGATTTAGAAGAGAAAAAAATGGGAAAAGGCAGGAATGGGCATCGGATGAGTGCACACACATCCATTAAAAGGTTTCCGAGCCATCACTCACTCTCTCCGTTTTTGGCGTTTGATCGAGGGGAGTATGAACGCATCCTGCAAGATGTTGCGGCAGGTTTGAAAAGCTTGTCAGCGCTGACCCAATTCACTGATGTCCATTTCTGAGAGTCTCAGCAGAACCTTGCTCAAGGTCTGTATTACACCATTAAAAGCTACATATAAACACACTACTAGATTCAAGACTAGGGATGCATTTGAATAATGGCCACTGAAAATTTGGTTCCAAAGATGCCAAAAAAATGGAAAAGCCAATAATCTGATTATTTTAGCACTGTTGCGTAAATTGTTGCAGTGAATTGAATGAATACAAAGAATTATGCGAGTGATTTTACAAATGATTCTGAATGATCACAAATTCGAAATGCTCTTATTTCAAGAATAAGGCCTTTTATTACAATAAACTTAATACAGACACTATATTATTTTTGTAGATTTTCCGATGAGTTAACCTCGCTTCCGAAGTGTATCAGAGGTTAAAGGAGGTGCTTTGTCTTAAGCGATTTGAATCAGATACTAATAGAAGATCAATATTACAACACAAGCAGATCTTCGAGTCAGCAGAACTTCGTAATATTATGGTCACACGCACGTACAGTAATGAGATCGCTCCATAATCGCCCACCACTGGCTGTCAGCTTGATGATTATATGATCCACAGCTCCAGAGAGAGAAAATTACAAACAAATAAATGAATATAAACAACGGCTCATTGACAAGGAACTCCACTTAGAGCAGATGAAAAAAAATCCTGCCTCTTTCTTCATGACTTCTAACCCGTTTTAAATGTTCTGGCATGGTACTGGGAACCCAGGACTGAGGGAATTCACCCACATGATAATTTCATTTAATTAGCCTGTGCAATAATTTCTGCACATTATGGTGACTGAAATGTGCCGATACTAATTATCAATGAGAGAGAGCTATAGAGAGAGAACAAAAGATTTAGAGAGAGAGGGAGAGGGGGAGAGAGAGAGAGAGAGAGAGAGGGTGGGGTGTTTCCTGACATGAGACATGCTCTCAGATAATTATGATGAAGATGGTTGAAGGAAATAAAGTTCATAATCATTCATTTTTGGTTATGGAATCTCGTATCAAAAATGTGTCAATACACACACACAGCACCTCTGGAAGCATCAGGATGAAACACTGACAATGAAGTTCTACAGCAGAGATTTATCATTTATGACCTGATTTATCATCATTTATGACATAAGAGCATGCATTTAAAAAAAAAAGTCTTGTCAACTTTCTAAAAAAAACAACAAAAAAAACAGTTGTTCTGCCGGCCACTTTAAAGAAAAAAGGTTCCAAGAAATTGGTTTAAGAATCAATACAAACACATTTTTATAAAAAATGTAGAGAAAGATTCAAAAATTATAGTGCAGCTCCTCCCCTTCAGCCACCGGGCTCCTGTTTGCTTTGAAGCGCCCACTTTTCAAGATTCAATCAATTCCTCTTTGAATATCATCTTCCCTCACAAAAATAACATTACAGAAGTAAACTGGTTTCCACATGCTGTTTCAAGATTCTACAGTCAACTACATTCTCTCAGACCACTCAGTTTTGCTCCTTATGCCTAAAGGTAAAGCCTTTTATTGACCTCCTGTAATTGTGCGCCTGACCAGAGGTCAGGATTATTTCAGATTGAAACAGTAAATAATTGATCTAGCTTTGCTGAGGTCCGAGGGCTGCTAGAAGAAAACCAACTTATTTATGTAGCACATAACACTGATATATGATTTTATTGGACTGGATATGGCAGGGAAGGAGTGTATACAGATCCTCTATTCTGCCCCCGTCCATTCAAATGTTAATGTGGACAATGAGGTTGATAGTTTATTAACACACACCAATGGACAGGAGATCAGATAAGGGCAAAAAGCAAGACGGAGAATCATAAAACGCATAGGGAAACAAATGGTCAGAAGTACACGAGGAGGAGGAGGAGGGGAGGTTGTGTTGTATTTTATTTCCACTGATGGTGAGTAAGGAAACAAGAATCATACTCCTCAAGGGTCAGAGTGAGTCAGTGCACGGTGTTCACGGTAGCTTGCATTTAGACGAGGATTACAAGAAAACAAGATGCCATTTTTTCACACTTCAGTTCCAAAGCTGTCAGCATTAAAGGCCACTTAAAAAGACATTTATTTACTATGAGGGGCCCATGATCAAAAGTTCAGGGACAAACTTAATTTTACATGTCAATGTGATCTTTTTCTAAACTGTCCTATAAAAGATGTTCTTGCATCTTCTTCACAATAATGACTTCTTTTTTTTCCTTTTTTTTTTAAGATTTATTTTTGGCCTTTATTATGATAAGAGAGATCAGAAATGACAGGAAGCAAAGTGGGAGAGAGACAGGGGGCGGGATCGGGAAAGGTCCTCGAGTCTGGATTCGAACTCGGGACGCCCGTAGCGCAATGACGCTGTATTTTGGCGCGCTGCCCACAAGGCTATTGGCGCCGACCAATAATGACTTCTTAATTAGTTGTTTTATTTAGTCTTTTGACATGTTTCACAGTAGAAATAATAAAAATCCTACAAACATAACAATGCTGCATAAAATATTAAGACTTATTGTCAGATTTTGCCTTGAATTTACTTTGTCTTACCGAACTGGCAATTTTTTTCCCACTTGTTCTTAAGTTGTTTATACTTTAAGAAAAGGAAAAAACGGACAATGCAATATGACAAAATACACATATGTTAAAGGTACATGCTTTAAAAACAATTGTTTCTTAAGTGTTGCTTAAGTTAATTTATTTTGTTTTTTAAGGATTTTTAGTGTGTAAAATCAAAATAGTTTGAGGAAATTGCTGTACTTCCTCTTTTAAAAAAACTGTGTGCATTGGCCTATAGGTTAGTAGACAAGTTCTGAAACATTAAGAATTAGTGTTTAAGTAGCCATCACAAGTTCATATCCAATTCGCAACATTTCCTATCCTTTTAGCCCTAATCTCTCATCATTTCCTGCCTATACTATCACTACCAATAAAAACAGAAACACGATAAAAAATGTCTATGCACATAGGCTTTCATAGTCTTAGTGTTCTTCCATAAGAGTATACTTTCTGAAAAGGCCAAAAACTGGATAAATAATCAAAAAAGCCTGAAAAATAGTCTGGGATCATCAATAATCAGAAGACAGGAGACTTCATGATGGTTTTGTGTACATACGTGATCTATCAAATCCCAAATATAAATTCGGGCCACCATCCCACACCTCCTCTCCATTAGGATCCTTCTCCTCATTTCGGAGTAGCTCTACATTGTTCTTGGCAATAAAGACATTTGACGTGTGAGCCTCCTCGCCGCCCACCCTCCCGATCTCCCTCGCTCGCTCTGTTTCCGCGGTTACCAGTCGCTCTGCTTGGTTATGCAATGCACGCCGCTTTCAGGCTTCGAGACGGGACCTATAACCACAAGACTGCCATCGGCTACGGACAGAGAACGGCAGGGTGGGGAGCTCGCAGCCTCAGGTCGCCGATCTGCCGAGCATCTGGAGGAGTTTGCGCGCATCTGTAGCACTTTTACACCCACGGAAAAAGAGGAGCGCAAAAGAAGAAGGGAAAGAAATTGCGGAGGAGGCGAAGGAGATAAGGTGGGGGTCGGTATTTGTTACAAATGCTGAGAAGCCCTGCTTTCAGATGCTAAAAGGGTCAGATAGACAAGAGTGACAGAGCAGAGAATGAGAGTGTGTGACAGTGAGAGGAAGGGGAGAGAAAGGAGGGGAGACAGAGCTGAAGAGTGATTTTTTTTTTTTAAGTAAAAGGAAAGAGAGAGAACAAGAAAGAGGGAGGGGGAGGAAGCGGATTTCTCCAAGCATCTCTTGAATGAAAGATGTAAGGCGTTCAAGCAAAGAATAAAAAAAAATAAACAACGTGGAAAAGCATAAAAGAGTATCTGAATGAGCGTGGAACAAAAGGAAGGGCTGGTGATACATAAGGAGGCTGGAATACTGACAGAAAGAGCGAGAGAAAGCCAGAGGGAGAGGTAGAGAGAGAGCGAGAGCGAAGGGGAGGGACGTTGGGGACTGAGATTGTTGTCTGCGTAACGCACACGGTTCAAGGAGATGCTGTTGTAGACCTACTCTTTTCTCCCTCTTTCTCTCTCTCCACCTCTCAATTTCTTTTTTCTCCTCCTTTACGATATCGGGGACATCGGACGTTTGGCCAGCTGGTCCTCATGTTGCCGCCAGCCCAGATATGCCTCTCCTGTGATGAGCCCACAGCATGCTGGATCTTTCCCCAGATCTCCCACGCCGTAGGGTAAGACTCCCTGTTTTCTTGCTATACTTTCCATCTTGCTTTCCATTTGTGTCAGTCAATCTGTGTACCTGCTTTCTTGTCCACTTCGCCGAGCTGTACGTTTGGCCCCAGGCTGCTTATCGAGGTTGATGTTCTTGTACCTAGCTGTAGGAACCTGGATGTATACGCTTCTACGTCTGCTCCAATGAATGTGGCACCATAAACCATGACGGGATGAGAAAAGAGAAATCGTTTAGTGTGCGTAGCAGAAGCGAACAGCAAGTGAGAAGGTTTAAACGTACAGTAAATCATCTCAGCTTCCGAGAGTCGCCCTGTTGTAGCAGCTCCGCAGGGAAATATCATTTTCTGAGGGGGAAATCCATCACGGAGGTGGGGGGAGACATCCTCTTTTGTGTTCATTACGCCACACTCGCAGCTGGGCAATCAGCAGAGAGGGAAATCTCACCCTCCGTGCCGCTCCACCGAGCGTTCGGTCTGGCCTCTGGATGAGTGCTTCTGGTGGCCACCAAAAAGAGGCTTCCACGTCTTGTCGATTGTTTGTCTCATTCTGCTCTCCTGTTTCTCCACAGATAAGCACCCTGGAGACAGAGGTGGGGGGGTCAGAATGGGGACGACCACCGTCAGTATAGAGGAGGTTCGGGCGCAAGAGGGTAAAGAGGAACGAGAGGAGTCCATCTTGGCCCTGCTGGGGATCATTGGCACCTTCTTGAACCTCTTCGTCATCGTGTTTGTTTACATCTACACTACTCTGTGAGAAGAAGGATCCACGTGGGTTGAGAGCAGGTGGAGGTGAGGGGTGGTGTCCAAAGGAGATATGACAGAAGGGTTGACATCTCACAGAGAAGAACGTGGAAGATGACACTGGGCTGCTCAGGATGGGGGAAGTGACGCTTGCTCTTGACCTCTGACCCCTTATGGATATATAAATCTCGATGTGATGGACGCCTGTTTAACGCAGATCTCTGGACACACTGAGAGTGATTCTTGGATTTGTACCCTTGCAGGACGTGGTCATGGGCCAAGGGACCTTGAGTTTCCTCGGTGGTGGGAATTACATCGAGCACTGCCTGGCTTCAATTACAAGGACACAGGTACGCAGAAAAAGCCTATTGGTCAAACACAAGAACATCACAGGGTGACCGAACGACTCCTTCCGAACTTATCCACCAATAGAAAGAGTTCTGCAAATAAAATGGAAAAATTGGAATTCTGAAATATTTTTCTATTGAGAACAAAAGAGAGAATGAGACACTCCGGGACCCATCTGCAGGTTCGAAAAGCTGGACCTTGTGGGAACAGGCAGTTCGGTGACATTTGGACACTTTTTCACTACAGTTCCTCCTCCTTTCTGACTGGTGGCGGGAAGATAAACAGACAAATATGAGTGTGCGTGTGTGTTTTGTCTGATTTGAGTGCCGTGTCAGACACGTTGTTTCTGTGCAAAGGAAAACGTTTTTGTATCGATACATGATTACATACTAGATGTACTGTGCGCCATATGGAATCTAATCAATAAAATGATATTCTATGGATCGGGACGTTGTGAATGGCATGCATGTGTGAGAAAAATGCTTTAGCTGTATCAGATGGTCTTGTTTCAACAAGACCAGAGTTGACCAATCATGTATGTGCTGCCCTGCACATCTTTGGGTGTGAGTCATGCATTTGGGTTTTTGAGTGTTAGTAGAGCTTAGCGAACCATAAAGACAGGCAGGTAAAATAACAAACAGTTGTGAAAAGGGAAAAAGGGAGGAGGAGGAGGTTGGGGCAGAGATGGTTACTAAGCTTCAATATTTTCATCTGTCTTTCCCAGTGGTGACGGAGGTGTTTTTAAGCCTTTTGAGTACGCAGAGGTCAGTTTCCTGTCACATGTGATAGAGAGTGGTAAAATTGGTTGATGGGAGCTTCATGCATGTGAATGTGCTCTAAACAGCCTCCAACTCACACACACACCAACCAACACCAACAAGCCTGAAAATGTGTGCATGTGATTGATTGATTTATTTTTTTTGGCAAGAAAGGGGTTGTGTTTCTGTGTGAGTGTGTTTGCCCTCTATCGGAGTGTGTTAAGATACGTCACACTGAAATGTGTTCTGAAAAATCTGCCTGCGGAAATGTTAGCAGGGCTTTACGCATAGTCTCAGGTCCCTCAATAAATTCCAAAGCCACAGGGCACTGCTGTAATAAAGGCCTGCGCTGTAAATCAGCATGTACCTGCAGGGCTTATCATCAAATACAAATCCCCACTACAACGGCTCAGTGTAAACCAGCTCTCAGACCAGAGGAAAACCTCTCTACCTGCACTCAGATCAGTATGAACACTTTACACCAGCTCTCAGATTAGTTTAAACCCTCTAAACCAGTTCTTAGATCATGTTTGCATATACTTTAAAAGTTCATTTTCAGTCAATAATTAGCCTTTTTGTCATATAAACGGCTGACTGAAATTGTACCATTCTGTTTTTCATATTAATCAGAATACAACTGCCTTTTGCACCAAAAGATTGAGGTGACATGTATTTACCTCTTTAAATATTCAGTTATGCATTGGACAAGGGGATAAAGACTGTAGCAAGACCACAAAAAACCTGCTGTTGCTTAATTATAAATGTAGGCTACATGTAAACATACTTACAGAAGAGCAAACAGTCTATACCAAGCCAAAAATCTGTGTAAACCCTCTCTCAAGATTAAATTAAACCCTCTACACCAGCAAGAAGCACCCAGTATAGCCACCTTCGCCAATCCTAAGAGCTTAACCAAACCTCAGAGTAATATAAATAACGCACTTCCAGCATTTTGATGGACATGGCCTCCTGACACACACGTATGAATAAGGAACCTATGATTCAGTTCAGATACAGCTTGCAGGCGTAATGCAGGGGGATGTGTGTGTTTCCAGGGGTCAACAGTCCTGTGTAAGCCGCCCACGTGAGGTTTACACGTGACACGGTGGTCAAAGACATATGAATCACAACTGCTTTATTCGCATATCTGCTCTTCACAGGCCAATATATCAACACAGAGACACACAGACTAAACACAAAACATTACCTTCACCACCTTTCGTACAGGAGCTCTGTTCCAAACCCCAGTAAACTGCTTCTCGTCCTACATATGGCTCTTTTCCACTGCATGGTACGGCACGGTACGGTTCACTTTTGGGGGATTTTCCACTGGATACAGTACCTGGTACTTTTTTTAGTACCACCTCAGTTGGGGTTCCAAGTGAACCGTACCGTTACCAAAACGTGACGTGTAAACTCTGCTGATCACGTATTGGCCGGAGAGAATCGTCACTACCTGCGTCACTGAACTTGCGACACAAACACAAAAGAACCGCTAGATTTAAATCAGCACAGCCAGCGAAGGATCAAATGCAACTGGTTTGAACGAGCGCACCTTTTTTTTAACAACCAAAAAGTTTTGTTGTCTGTTGTGGAAGAACAGTTCCTCTCATTGATAGCAGAGGAGCGGATCCAGCTAGAGCTTGATGGGGCGACGCGGAATGAAAAAGTTTTTCAGGAGTCGCGGCA
>NW_015624573.1:574218-577839 GCF_001515625.1 Sinocyclocheilus rhinocerous | reverse complement strand
CTCTAAAGCGATACTAAACTGCAGTGGAAACGCAAACCGAGCCGAGCCGTGCCGTGCCGAGTCGTACCACGCAGTGGAAAAGCGCCAATAGACAGCATCCTTACCATCATGATGCTTCATTAACTTCTACATAGGTTACAACTCAAACTAATTCTAATAAGCATAATTCATTCGCCCACAATCTTGAATTTTTTTGGGGTGCATCTCAATGCATTCTGGGACTGCCTTTTCTGCAAAGGGTATAATCAACAGCTCCTTCGAATTTAGCTAAAACGAGGTGGCATAATTAAAGTGCCTACCTAAAAGTCTTAACTGCAAAAGCACAGCAATGATGCCTTAATGTCTCCATAGGCAGACCACTAGATAAATAAAGAGATGGAGAGAACAGGGAGCCATATTGAGGGGGTGGGAGAAGAGATGAACGAGAGAACACAGTGATAATTTCTATTTACACTCAGGGAAAAGACTCTAGCACCTCAAAAACCTGCCCTACTTAATGACTGCACCACGTCAGCACTGTTTCAAACACACACGAACATTACACGAGCCTCACAGCATATGTCAGGGGTGCCGTGTGTAGGCGAGTGTGATATCCCTGTAATGAAAACAGCTTTCAAGGGACTATGAAGCAAACGGAAATAAACAACATAGAGAGCAACTGCATGTCCTACAGACCCACATTAACACAAACGCTTGATCTTTTGTACATAAAAATAATGCCAAATAATGATGATTTTCTTGTATCATTTATCAGTTAGCTAGCATTTTAAATGAATGGATACATAATAGGAATGTACTGTACCAACAGTAAGATTTTAGCTGATGTTTTCATTTTATGGCCAGTAACATAAATTTTGAATGCTATACTAGTTTATTTAGATTAAAAATGAAGAAAACACTAACAACTAATCAATTGTTAAAAAAAAAAAGAAAATTAGGCATCACAACATTAGAATGTACAGGATGAATTTGGACCCATACAATGAAAGTCAATTAGTAAAATCAACAGAAAAAAATACAATGTTTTCAATGTTATTAAATTATTAGTGTTAAATATTACATTTAAGTGAGTGTTAGATGCTAAAAAGATGCACTTTTTAGGAATCTTTGATAAATAGAAAGCATAGCATTTATGTAAAACAGGAATCCTCTGCAAAATTACAAATGTCACTTTCAATCAATTTAATGCATCCTTGCTGAATAAAAGTATTAATTTTTTTTTTTTTTATCACCTTTGCATAGTTGAGAGAGACAGCAAATTTGGCACCTTCTTCTCTTCTGTCTACTGTAAGATGCATTTTCTTAAATGCTGTTTTCTTAAATAGTTCCCATTGCTATTTTTTGTTGTTTAGTTCCAAACCCAAGTGTAAAGGGTCCATTTCACACACTCTCTGCACCTCTCTCCCCAATTTATCATAGTACTATCCAATTCTCCCCTCATAATTTTCATATAAATCATGATTCTTGAATTTGAACAAAAAATTATTGTAATATTTATCAACAGTATTGCCATCAGATTACCAGGTTACGTAAAAATATGCAGAAGAGCTGATGGAGTCGAGAGAAGCAGCAGGTTTGACGACTCCTCTGGGGGGAGAGAAAGGAAGTAGCATAATAATCTTTGAGAGAAGGTATTAAATGAACGTGCCGGATGGGGAGCGAGAGACAATGAGAGTTTGGACAGACTGTTGTAACCTGTGTGAGCCAGAACAGACCTCACTTCCTCAATGAAAATAAGTGCTTGTGGCTGTCCATATACACAAAGTGCTCTACACTGTAATCTTGTACTCTTTGTTATTTGCCCCTTGGCTGTTTCTTAATGCTTTTTGGAAGCAGTAGTCCATCTATTCTCATCTCTTCTCCCTCCTGTTCATCAGGTGGATGGGGCATTATTACAGCAGGGGTGATCGGAGACGCTCATTTCCTGTTTCACTGCCACAAAGACAGCTAAGGATATCAGGGCTCAAAACACACACTCTTTAACGCGGTGTGTGTGTTTTATTGGCTCAGTTGTTCATGAGATTGACCAACTGCTGCTCCCCCTGCTGGTTGAGTGTGTTTAGAGAGAACGTTTGTGTGTGTGTGTGTGTGTGTGTGTGTGTGCGTGAGTTGTTCTCGTTGATTTGAGTCACACACACCATGCCAATGTAGGGTTGAAACCTCCAGCTGATATCTGAGCTAATTACTACACTCATCGTTTTATCGGCGCTTATTTAATTAAGCCGGAGAGAAATAAACACTCAGCGCACACACACATACTGAACGCACAACACAAACACACACCACTTTCTGGTTCTTTAAACCAACAAAGCAGTGTTTATTCATGGCTAGAGTTTTATTAGTTCATATTAATTGAGATACTACGGGGAATATTTTGACTTTTAAAAATTATTCTTAAACCACAGAAATTTTTAAAATTTCTTTTTTTTTTTAAACAATGTACTGGTCAGTCTTTTCCATTAGAATGAATGGGGACTTGAAATTTGATGTTTCAAAAAGGATACAAAACTCCATAAAAGTTTTGTAATTGTGGTCGGTAGGATCCATGTTCAACATTCAAGGTCTTATAAAGTCATGAAAATATATTTAAGGCTGGAACACACTACAAAATTTTTCAAAAAGGGAACAGATTTTAAAATACCAGTCAACTTGGTGATTTTGCAAATGGTTGCAGAGAAAAACTAGGCATCATACAGTAAACAATTGAGGATCAGACTTTTAAATTCATTCCAAACACAATAATCTTACACAGAAACATCTGCCTTGTTGCAAAGAGACGCATGAGAAATGAAAACAACTTGAGCTCAATATCAAAATGTTTGATGTACTCCGCTGGATGGAATAGAAATCTGAATTAGTGGTCGACCGATATATCGGCCGATATTTGACATTTTTTAAATATCTGCATCGGCCGATAAGTTTTCCTGTTTGGCCGATGCGTTCAATGCAGGACTTTTATTTTGACGGCGCGACTGACTTTTATTTTGTCTGACAGCGGCAGCGCCTGAGCACAGTGCTCACATTCTCCCTCTTGTTCGCGGTCGTCATTAACAGTTCTGTCTAATACGGATAGAAGTCTGTCTAATAATCAGATAGAACGGTTAAACAAAGGAATTAAAATGTATACAAAAAGTATTATAACGATGGCTTTTATATTAAATGTATACAAAAAAGTATTATAACGATTGCTTTAATATTATTAGTAACAGAAAAGCAAACATTATAATACTGTCTCGTTTGCCTTCAGCATTCCGCAAATACGCATTTATATCATTTAAACAAATCTTTGAATGACTAATGAACATTTAATTTCACAAAGCTTGCAAACTTAGTCGGATCCAGTTGTGAGATCTTGTGAAGTGTGCATTTGTATCCTGCAAGATCGCGTGTTCTCTGCGTGACAGTCGATCCGTGTGAATTGAATACAGACAGGTGGAGAGTTCAGCTTCACTGGAGACGAGCGATCGACAAACTTTAAACTCGTGATTTCAAATGATGCTGCGCTTCATGCATTTGCCCACTGCCATATTCATGTCATTTCCACTGTGTGCTGTATGTAAAATGAGAGTTAACTTGGCTTTATTTGAAAAAATATGATTCCCAAATCCCAATGCACACAAA
>NW_015624573.1:571003-574091 GCF_001515625.1 Sinocyclocheilus rhinocerous | reverse complement strand
TTTTTTTTTATTATATTATTTATTAAATATTTATTTATTTGTGAAAAATACTTTGTCATCTAAAGTACAAGTATGTTTATTTAACACATTTATTTTTAATTCATTTTCAAATGATTTCAAATTTCTTAAACATTAATTAAAATAAATAAAATTATATCGGCTTTATATCGGCCATCCTACTTTCCAAGATATCGGCATCGGCTGCCAAAAAACCAATATCGGTCGATCACTAATCTGAATCTAAAAAAAAAAATCTAAGTCTGTGCCCATGTCGTCATAGATTATGCAATTTTCTCTGAAATCTGTCAACTCTGCTTAAAATCTGCAGACCAGATCTAAATTTTGGCAAATAGTGTTGACTCTTTGAGACTGGAAATTGAGACATAGGCCTAATCATGAAGTGTATTCAAGACTTTAAAGGAGACATATTATGCCCCTTTTTACAATATGTAATATAAGTCTCTTGTGTCCCCAGAATGTGTCTGTGAAGTTTCAGCTCAAAATACCCCACAGATCATTTATTAGCCGTGGGTGGAAACTTACAAATTAAGGGGCGGTAATATTATAATAAGTTCCCTTTGCAACATCACTAGGAGAGCTAAATCAGACTCGCTCGTTTTTTCAGATGCTTGCAGAAAAAGGCTTACCAAAACAAAGTTACTGGGTTAATCTTTTTCACATTTCCTTGGTTGGTAGATGCACCGGGGACCTGATTATAGCACTTAAAACCTGGAAAAGTCAGATTTTCATGATATGTCACCTTTAACGTGATTAACAGACCATTATTCACTGACATCCTTCCCCTCCGTTCAGCTGTTAACTGCGCGACTAGATCATTGAGTCGATGAGTTAAACTCAAGAACCTAATCAGTCTGACTGATGAAAATCATTCACACAGGTTTGTGAACTGTATCAAAAGATTCATTTAACAGATTTGATTTAAAGGACTGATTCGGTAAGAAAATCAAACATTGCTACTTCTCTCACAAACATGCAAAGTAAAGTGACTGAGCGACGTAAGTTCAGTCTGCTTCTCAGACAAAGCTATCATATGGCTTTAGGAGTCTTGGAATACTGTGTATAGCGTCATGCGAATAATTCAATGATACTTTGATCATGCTTTTTTGTTATTCTTCTTCACTTTCTTTATGTAGCAATAGAATTCCTCCAAAACACACGATTGGAACAACACAGGAATGAGCAAATGGGTGAATTATCCCTTTAACACCTGAGAACAACAACATGGTTGACAAAGAGAGATAGAGAGACCACTCAGAAGAGACAGGGGCTCCACCTGCTGTCTCCATACACAATGAGGCACAAAGTGGAACGTGTAACAAATTTTTTTCTCAGGCACACATGCAAATGATACACTGCATCATCTCTTTAACCACCTTAAAAGTTGTGTTCATTCTCATTTTGCAAACAGTAAAGCGCAGAGCACATCCCATGAGTGGCACGTGTCCTACCTGAGTCATTGCGCAAGTATGAAGACATGGCGGGGATGAGACAGGACTGGCTGAGCAGTTCCTGCAGGACAGATGGCAGCAGTGAGCTGCTGTGACCTCTGACCTCTCCTGAGAGGGTCTCACCAGATCCCACGCAGCCTGATGGGTTGATATAGCTTGCCAAAACCTGAAAGAGACACAGAATGTACCATCACACATCCAAACAGGTGTAAACTCGAAATCTCATTTGTATTATTTCGATGAACCCACACCTGTAAGAGGCAGGTAACGTGCTCCTCCTCCAGACGCTGTTTGGTCAAAGCCTGCTCAACATCCCAGCCTGACGCAGTGGAGCCTGTGCCAAAGCCTGTTCCTTTGGCCCAGTACAGCTGCTGTTCCTCTGTGGTTCCACCGACATGTCCACTGGAGACCTGGGGCTGCAGCACAAACACAAACTCAACTGTAAGTTTCACACTGGAGTCGATCTTTAACCCTTTTTCTATTATTTCTCACTATCACAATTTAGTTGTACATGAAAACTGAAAGTCTCTGAGTAGGGCTGCACAATTAATCGAATGCGATTGTCATGTAAGCAGTTTAATCTTCTGTTTATTCAGCTGCAGCGATAGGCATTTCCTGGATTACTTCTTCGGGGCATATTTGGAGTTTCAGAGCGAGAGTGCCCTCTAGCCTTCGGATGGAGATTTACTGCTGATCACAGAACCGTGCTTCACTGAAAGATACGCATGACAATCGCAGCTTCTGTCGAATCACGATCTCGATTCCATTTCGATTTATCGTGCAGCCCTATCTCTGAGAGCAAGAATTAAATTGGAAGTTCATGCTACTGTATCTTTAAGACTTGCTAACATGCTAATGAACTGATTGGCTAACATTTTCCCCAATCGTTCTTCGCTCTTCAAGTCCCCTATGCTCAATAAGGCTTCATTTATTTAATAAAAATGTAAGTTAAAATAGAAATATTGTGAAACATTATTACAATTTGAAACAACAGTTTCTGTTTTAATATATTTTAAAATGTAATTTATTTCGGTGATGGCAAAGCAGAATTTTCAACAGCCATTATTCAAAACTTCAGTATCACAATCTTTCAAAAGTCATTCTAATATGCTGATTTGATTTATTATGTTGAAAACAGCTGTGCTGCTTAATATTTTTGTGGACATCATTAAACTTTTTTTTTTCAGGATTCTTTTATTTAAAAAAAATCAAAGGGGCTGTTTACACCTGGTCACTTCATGCGTTTTGTCTGATCGGATAGCTATCCGATCGTGAAAAGACCAGGTGTAAATGCCCTCTGAAACGCATTCGAGACGGATATAAATCCGATCGCTCAAACCACTTCAGGAGGTGGTCTGGGCGGCATTCCAGACAAAACTGGACCAGTGTAAATGCATCTGGTTGTTGAAACCACATATGTAAATTTTACTCCTCCCAAAATGTTAAAATAATAAACGTGTGAGAGCGTGTTATAGGCTATATGACATTAGTCAGACTGCGCTAATGCAACACGCATCGCTGCGGACGAGTAGCTGAGTATCTCTTCAGCAAGTCGAATGAAAAAGTAAGACGCAGATGGTCAACACACAATCATCTTCATTAAAAGTAGTAAGACAAAC
>NW_015624573.1:569139-570517 GCF_001515625.1 Sinocyclocheilus rhinocerous | reverse complement strand
GTATATTGCCGTAGTCGTGTGTTTATTAGTCACGTTGAATCAATGAAAGCAGTTGAATCTTCTGTTTATTCAGCTGCAGCGATAGGCATTTCCTGGATTACTTCTTCGGGGCATATTTGGAGTTTCAGAGCGAGAGTGCCCTCTAGCCTTCGGATGGAGATTTACTGCTGATCACAGAACCGTGCTTCACTGAAAGATACGCATGACAATCGCAGCTTCTGTCGAATCACGATCTCGATTCCATTTCGATTTATCGTGCAGCCCTATCTCTGAGAGCAAGAATTAAATTGGAAGTTCATGCTACTGTATCTTTAAGACTTGCTAACATGCTAATGAACTGATTGGCTAACATTTTCCCCAATCGTTCTTCGCTCTTCAAGTCCCCTATGCTCAATAAGGCTTCATTTATTTAATAAAAATGTAAGTTAAAATAGAAATATTGTGAAACATTTTACCATTTAAAATAACTGCTTTCTGTTTTAATATATTTTAAAATGTAATTTATTTCGGTGATGGCAAAGCAGAATTTTCAACAGCCATTATTCAAAACTTCAGTATCACAATCTTTCAAAAGTCATTCTAATATGCTGATTTGATTTATTATGTTGAAAACAGCTGTGCTGCTTAATATTTTTGTGGACATCATTAAACTTTTTTTTTTCAGGATTCTTTTATTTAAAAAAAATCAAAGGGGCTGTTTACACCTGGTCACTTCATGCGTTTTGTCTGATCGGATAGCTATCCGATCGTGAAAAGACCAGGTGTAAATGCCCTCCGAAACGCATTCGAGACGGATATAAATCCGATCGCTCAAACCACTTCAGGAGGTGGTCTGGGCCGCATTCCAGACAAAACTGGACCAGTGTAAATGCATCTGGTTGTTGAAACCACATATGTAAATTTTACTCCTCCCAAAATGTTAAAATAATAAACGTGTGAGAGTGTGTTATAGGCGTAGGCTATATGACATTATAGTCAGATATGACTGCGCTAATGCAACATGCATCACCGCAGACGAGTAGCTTAGTATCTCTTCAGCAAGCCGACGTGCAAACTGCCGTGAATGAAACAAAGTAAGATGCAGACGGTCAACACACAATCATCTTCGTTAAAGTAGTAAGACAAACTTGTCTTTCCAGTGCTGATGCTGCGCGCTCTCCTATTGTGGTCTTTGATCTTTAAATGAGCTGATAAATAATAAAATGCAGTGCTTATCTTTTGATTTCGTTGACGTGAACTCCATTAAATTTAAATATAGCGCGGGAATTGAAGATCGGATTTAAATCCGTTTTGCGACGACACATTTATGTGGCCAAGTGTAAATGGAAACGTTTTAACAAATCAGATAGATATCCGATCAGCGAAAACGCATGAAATG
>NW_015624573.1:564993-568362 GCF_001515625.1 Sinocyclocheilus rhinocerous | reverse complement strand
TGCCGCGCGCTCTCCTATTGCGGTCTTTGATCTTGAAATGAGCTGATAATTAATAAAATGCAGCGCTTATCTTTTGATTTCGTTGACGTGAACTCCATTAAATTTAAATATAGCGCGGGAATTGAAGATCGGATTTAAATCCGTTTTGCGACGACACATTTATAAGTGTAAATGGAAACGTTTTAACAAATCAGATAGATATCCGATCAGCGAAAACACATGAAATGACCAGGTGTAAACAGGCCCAAAAGAACAGTACTTATTTGAAATAAAAATTTTTGTAACTACAAATGTCTTTACTGTCAGTTGTGATCAATGTAAAACATCCGTGCTGAATAAAAGTAGTCATTTCTTTTAAAAAATCCCTTTAAGCTACTTCCAAATGAGAGAGATTGAAAGACAGGAAAGGAAGATGCGTTTCCTAGACTTTCTCTTCCACACACACTTTGTCACTCTGGTTTTTGACATTGATCGTTCCAGACGTGACGCCATGCTGAAATTTACTGCTTGCTTTAAAGACTGACAGCATGTCACAACATTATGAGGGGAAACAATGAGGTCAGAAGCTGTGCATCAGCTGAATAATAGGCTAGGAGCACGGTAAAAAGAAGAGTGGTGCATTTCCCATAATTCCATAGTGTGTACTTTACTTTGGACCCTGTGATATTATGGTAGGTAGCATGGAAGAAAATAGATGAATGGTTGCAGGCTGGACTCAAACCAGCTTGAGTATCACAAGTCTTCATTTTTGACTGTGCAAAGATGTTGATAGTGAAAATACCGAAGGAGGGACAAATAGGAGAGTGGAAGAGAGAGCAGAATAAATATGCGCTGACCGCAGTGCTCTTCTTCGGTTGAGAGCGAGTGGGTTTAATATTTGCTCTGCCAATACTTCTGCCGCCCCAAGGACGCCCATTATGATTCTTACAGGCCACTGGCCACCGTTCAAATCCTCAGCCCTGAACCCACCCCTCCCCAAACTATAAATTCACACAGACACACCCCCCTGCACAGAGTATCATTTATATGCTTTTTTTTCTCTTAAACACTGGAATTAAAAAAATTATTTTAATAAAACCTGTCTGTGAGGGCTGAATATTGATTTTTATGAAAGTCATTTGCTTTGGTATTGGGGGTCTGATGATGATGGTCGTTTCTTTCATTATTTTCTCATTATGATTGTGCTGCAGCTGTCCTTTGTGAAGACACTTTCATTTCAGCTGCGTGAAACTCCCCATAATCATGTAATGACTAAAAGAGCCGTCCAACTCCTCTCTATACCTTCTGTTTTAATAGGACTACACTACACCTGAATGAGTGGTTGTGCTCACTCTCTCTCATTCACACACACACACCTCTCCTCATTAAGTCAAGGGCTCTGAATAAAGAGCCCTTCAGCAGTCTGTAAAGAGTGGCTACCACAGTCATTAATAAAATGACATGTCTCAGTCTGAGAAACATCTCCATTAAGGTCATTATAGGAGTGTCTTTTCCTTCCCCTGCACACACTTACAAATTATCTGAACAGAGCCGTTTCGTACCGCTTTTTATCATTATATTTTTCCCTGAAGTCCACTTATAATTTTAGTCTGGATCACTGAAACAGATCTCAGATTGTGAATGAATTATTCAGACTGGTTCTGTGAACTGAATCAATGAAAATATTTAACTCAAAAGAACGACTCGTTCACAAATCAGGCATTACTATTTCTTTCATGAAAATTAAGAGGAAGATTATATACAAGTAACTACTTTATTGTGGCCTGTTACTAACACAAGGAACATATAGAATTGACATATAGAACATATAGAATTGAAAGATACTTCCGATGAAATCCGAGAGCTTTCTGATCCTCCATGGACAGCAGCGCAACTACCACGTTCAAGGCCCAGAAAGGTAGTAAGGACATCGTTAAAATAGTCCATGGTTCAACCTTAATTTTATGAAGCTATGAGAATACTTTTTGTGCACAAAGAAAACAAAAATAATCACTTGTTTATGCACAAAAAGCATTCTCATAGCTTTATCAAATTAAGGTTGACCCACTGATTTCACATGGACTTATTTTAATGATGTCCTTACTACCTTTCTGGGCCTTGAATGTGGTAGTTGTTTTGCTGTCTATGGAGGATCAGAAAGTTCTTGGATTTCATCAAAAATATCTTAATTTGTGTTGAGAAGATGAACGAAGGTCTTACGGGCTTGGAACGACATGAGGGCGAGTAATTAATGACAGAATTTTTATTTTTGGGTGAACTAATACTTTAAATTCCCCTTCTGATTCATTTAACTATGTACCAGTGTAGTTCACACAGTCAGTCTTTAGTTGAATGCTTTGATATGTAAATGTGTGTGGTTACATTCTAATGTTCTCATGGTTGTCACAAGAAAGATGATTGTTGTGGACCAAATGGAACATAATCGGTGTGTGGGTTAACACTGACCTCACTGGAGTTGGCACTGCCGCTGGGCACTCTGGGAGCGTGATGGCTGAGGGCAGATAGGCAGGCCAGGATGAGGTGGATTGCACCAATCTCAAGAGCCATACGCCTCAACAGCAGCCCGTCATCTGTGGTAAGGGGAGTTGAGCTGAACAAAGACCGGAGCACGTGGAAGGGCAACGTGGGCAGAACGTTAGCAGAGGGAGACTGCAGGATGTGACCTTGAGGAAGAAAGATAGATGGAGAGAATTGGAAGAAATCTCTAGATGAGAAAAACCTGATTTAAACAATCAAAATATCATTTTCTCTAGCACTCAATAACAAACTTAACCAGCCTACCAATACATCAAGCAATCAGATGACCAATCAACAGTCCAGACTGACAGAAATACACAGTGGGCAGCCAATCCAGGCTCAATTAAACCAATCGATGAAGCAACCGCGCAGTAACCCAATCAATGCTTCCCGTAGGGCAAACGCAGAATTGTGTGTGTATCTGCCTGTAGGGTATTTATGTATAACAGCCATTAGAGAAGTTTGATTCTCAGCTGAAGGTTTGTTTGAACTAGTAGAGGTGGTTATGATAGGGTTAATGATGGATAATAGAATAATGGATCAGTTCTGCATATATGCAATAGCTCTATTTGAGCCTCTTCACTTGTCCAATTTAGGCAACTTGTGAAACAGACAGAAGGTTTGGGTCACAGCTGAAAAATGCTTAAGAAAAGGGAATGGATACACTACTGTTTAAAATTTGGGATTAAAAAATAAATTAATACTATTTTTCATCAAGGACACATTAAATTGTCACATTAAAGTGACATTTAAAATGTAGAAAACAAAAGTTTTCTATTTCAAATAAACTTTGAACTATTCATAAAAAAAAATCATGGTTGGTTTCCAAAAAAAAAAAAAAATGAGCAAATG
>NW_015624573.1:553602-564948 GCF_001515625.1 Sinocyclocheilus rhinocerous | reverse complement strand
AGCAAATGAGCATACTAGAATGACTTCTGAAGGATCATGTGACACGGAAGAATAGAGAATGGCTGCTGTAAATTCAGCTTCGCCATCACAGGAATAAATTACATTTTAAAATATATTCAAATAGAAAACAGTTATTGTAAATTGCAATAATATTTCAATATATTACTAAATTTTACTGTATTTTTTGATCAAATAAATGCAGCCTTGGTGACTAAAAGGAACTTCTTTTAAAAAACATAAAAAAAAAAAAAACTTTTGAACAAAACTGTAAAGACCCAAGCATACTTTGTTTTTTTTGTTTTTTTTTTACGCATGCGCACATAGTCGTACATGTAGCCTTTCAAAGTATAGTTCATCTGAGGTGTACGCAAATACAGGCAGTCAACACATGCACTCTAGAAAGCTTCATCTTTGTCCAGTGTCTGCGCAAAAGTTATGACTGATAAAAACATCTTCGTAGTCTTTTAATCTCATAACCCTCTCACACAAGCGCTTGTCAATGTGGGCGTCTTTTGTTGTTAGCCTCCGATATTGTTGTTCCATCTCTTTAGTTTCGTGTTCTACTGTGAAACAACAGCCTGAGCCAGTGTTGCCACCTTGTGGAACACCTGATTAGTGCAAAACCAAGTCAATGCGCATGCGCGACCTGTGCATACAAAGTAAAAAAAATCGAATGGCGCACATAATATTCTGGTGAGGAAATATGCGTCATATGCACTCTACACAGACCCTCATGTACGCATAAAAACTGACACTTTGTCCTTTAGTAATAGCCTGTTAAATATGAGAGAGGAGTCTGAAAGGTCTCGGAGACAGTGACTTAAGCGGTTGATGGCGGACACAGATATGCAGGGGTTGCTGATGAATAAAAAAAAAACAGCGTTCCACATCAGTCTGCTCTGTTTCAATCAATAATCTCTCTCTCAAACACACAAACAGGGCTAATGGATACGTGAACAACACACAGTGAATATGAAATAGTCGTATATTGCCAAAAAACCTAGATTCACTTTATATAAACAAAATCGATTGCTAAATTGTAAACAAATTCAAAAGTAATGCTTCTTGTACTTAAGTGGTACTTACTTCCTTCTCCATCATCTGTGACCCCCAGCACCAGTCTGAGCAGACATTGCGCATGTTTCCTCTCCTTTAGCAGAACCTCAGCATATCCCGGCAGCCGCAGAAACAGGCCGAATGCCGCCAGAGAATGGGCAGGGATGGGCGACATGGTCTGAACGGAGGATTTGATGGGCGGAGGCTCAGCCGCGATGGTCTCGGGTGCCTCGTAAACAAGCTCTCCAGACTGCTCGATGGTGACCCATTCAAACTGATCGCTGTCCTTTGGCTTCTCCTGTGTAGTGGATGGCACCACTGGGGCACTGACCTGCACAGAACGATCCGGACAAACGGACTCAGAGGGCACGCAAATGGCCAGAAATGCTGACTAACCCGAGTTCACGGTCACCGGGCGAGCTCGTAAGGGCTTATGAAGCAGAAATGGAGTGAAGCTACAAAAAAATTACCTATGCGGTAGAATTTGATTTTGTAAAGAGAGCAAGCTTGCAGATATACTGACCTGCTGGATAACGTCGGGGTACAGCATGGGAAGTCTCTCTGCAATGAGCGCCAAGCCGCCCATACCTGCGAAAACCTGCAAGGGGGACTGGATAGGGCTGGTCTCTAGGAGGGTGTCATCTACTGCAGCATCCAAACCTTCGTCACCAGGGGTCATTGGTTCATCATCCGGACAGCCGCTTAGCATCTCACAGTGATCTACAGGAAAAGAGCAGAAAGGAAACGCATCATTCAATCTGTCATCAATAAAATCTTAAAACGTCTTGCTGTAAATAAAGTGGTCTCAATTGTTCACATCATAAACCATGATGTCCAACCGAGCAGTACTGCACAAGAGCTCATATCTGTTCTCATAAATCAGATTATTCCTGTAAATCAGGTTTTTTCTTTACTGAGATTGAGGATCGATGCGAGAGAATGAAGAGAAAGTCGCAGGAAATATGGGCTGTTAAATGTTTGTGTACACTCAGAATAGAAATGAATCCGCACTCAAACGCAAACCTGCTTTACAGAGTTTACTGCTGACATAATGTCTCAAGTTAAGACAATTAAATTTATTTACAGAGACCCAAATACAGCTGACAATAAAACAAAAAGTGTTTAATGCTTAAAAGCTCCTGCTACCATTCTTAGTAAACATCAAATACTACATTATCTTTTAAAAGCTTTGAGTTATTTAATTTTATTTTTAAGAAATAAATTATTCTTGAGCACTGAATCAGCATATTAAAATAATTTATGAAGGATCATGTGACACTGAAGACTGGGGTAATGGCTGCAGAAAATTCAACAGGAATATTTTTTTCCCCCAATTTATTAAAATACAAAACAGTTCTCTTAAATAGTAATATTTCACAACATTACTGCTTTACTGTATTTTTGATTAAATAAATACTATTTGAATAAAAGTGCATATTGATATATTGTGATTCTGCTTTCAACAATATTGCATCAATAATTTAGGTCACTGTATCAATATTCCTGTGTATTTATATAATTCTATACAGTTAAATTACTAGTTTAAATAAGCAATAAGACTTTTCCATGACCTTTCCAATTTTTTTAATTGCTTCAATTCAGACAGATTCACTAATAAAACAATGGAATGGTTTAATGGATTTACTAAAAAAGCATTAAATCAAAAGAATAATTCACTTACAAACTAGTCATCACTGACTTTTGAGCAATTTTCACTTTACCGAAGAGCAATTTCTAGCCTATGAACCTAAAAAAAGTACATTCGCTATAGTAAAATGTATTACTTTCTATGACTTTTACAGTCATGGAAAAAAATAATAATTTCAAATGTAATTTTTGTTTTAGCAGAGGTGGTGCTTTCCAGATAATTAATTTAGAGATTCAGCTTCCTAGAGAGGACGTTAGTTTGCTCAGTCCGGTCTCTTTGAAGGCCAACAACAGAACAAGTGTGAGACTGAGAAAGAACATGTATTTACAGACTACTCGTGGATTTAAGCTCTGGGGACAGTACAATCAGTCTTTTTTTCTTTTAAACTCTTGTCATTTCAGTTGGTTGGTTCGGAATCAGAGATCTTGGTCTCTTTGATGTTGAGATCAGTGCAAGGAAAACAGCAGATGAATGTAAAACTCCAAGCCAAAAACTCTTGCTGGAGAGATGAACAAAGCAGCTGTGAAATACTCTAACACCACAATTGCTATAGGGAAGTCAGTAGGGCGTATTTGATCTTAGTTTTGTAACAGACCAGCAAGTCTCAAAAAACCTAATTTGCAAGTCTGGCGTCTGTGTCCAGGCACAGACTCATTGCCAACAGGTCGATGGCACATCACAGTAACAAGCAGCAACGGTTCAGAACACCGCCTGTGGTTGGAGTGTCTTCCATACACTTCCTCCACAGAGAGATGGACAGACTCCAGGCAGAGAGGAGAGAATTATCCCTGGGCCGGTGTGCATCCTTTCAGCTCCTCGACGGAGGGGTGCGAGATGAAAGTGTGTGGAAAGAAGCAGAGTTTGGTACACCAACAGTGATTTGACTCTGCTAAGACGGCCAATTAGCCGGAGGGTGGGGTGAGTCCCCCAGGCACCATCACTAAACTGAAAACTTCTGATGCCAGACTCTATGGATGCCATCAAACGCAGGCTGCTCCATGACTCCTTACTGAGTCAAACAAACAAACGCTGTGTGCTCGGGAAAAGCTAGTGGAGCGAAGTAAACAAATAGTGCCAGATCTTCACCTCCAGATGAAAATTCAACAGTTTGAGAGCTCAGAGTTCAGTCCCGTATAACACCCTGTTGTCTCGACAAGGCACAACATGGCAACTTTGCATTGTTAAATCACTTCCTGTACTCACTGAAAGCAAAATACTGCCACACTGTCTCTACATCAGATATGATTGTTGCAACCAGAAAAAATTATTGAATTATATTTAAATATATATAATTAACAAATTATCACACACACACATTATATATACATATACATTTTATATATATTTTATTAAATATTTTTTGTCCTGCTAATTTAAATCATATTATTTTTAATTGCATGCATATGCAGCTGTAGAAAAAAAATAAAATTTATACATTTTAAAAACAAGAATTTTTAATTGGAACAGCTAATGTAACAATAACAGTGGAAGCTTACTGGGAATTGCAAGCTCAATTGTCAAGCTGTTTTTGTTAAACTATTAAAACTTTTAAATTTTCCTTAAAAATACAAGTAAAGATGGATTTTGGATGAAACTACCAGTGATGTAAAAACCAAGTGACTGACAAATTGTATCGTTGCACATCACTTGTCATTGCTGATTAGGAAAAAGACTCTGATTAACATGAGAAGTTGTCAGATTCATCTCTTGACGTTTTGTCGTGCCTGATTAGGACACTGGCAAGACACTTTCCCGTTACAGGTGACATCCAGAAATCTGTCTGTGTTAGCAGATTCACCTGAGCTGCCATCATCAGCTTTAACAGGAACTCGGTATATATGTGTGTATGAACATTCGCTCATTCCAACAAGGCAGAATCAATCAAGAATATTGGCAATCTGGTGGGGAGGCAGCTGTCATTGTCAGGACGGGGGCGGCTTTTTTTATCCCTCAGAAAGCACGAACACATCATTGACAGAGCAAAGCAAAATCATTTGACATCTGACGGTGCAGGACACTAGGGGGGAAATATGTGTGGGCACACACGCATACGCAAGCACAAACACACAAGGCCAATCAGGATATTTTTCCCTAGGCTGGCAGAAAACGGGATATGTAGGAGAGGGAAGTTAAAACTGCAGAAGAACCTTGGATGGGAACACAGACTGAGTATCACGAAACAATGGCAAGAAATCACTTTCTACTGAGTTTCTAATGAATGACTCTTAAAAGCCTGTTCTTTTTAGTGCATCAAAAACACAGTGTGAGCAAAGTAGTCTGATTCCAAAAAGGATTCCTATGAGCAGGTTCTTTTTAGTGAGTCCAAAACATTGTGTGACTTGTACAATCTTTTTTTTTTTTGAGCAGGTTCTTTTTGCGAGATGAAAGTGTGTGGAAAGAAGCAGAGTTTGGTACACCAACAGTGATTTGACTCTGCTAAGACGGCCAATTAGCCGGAGGGTGGGGTGAGTCCCCCAGGCACCATCACTAAACTGAAAACTTCTGATGCCAGACTCTATGGATGCCATCAAACGCAGGCTGCTCCATGACTCCTTACTGAGTCAAACAAACAAACGCTGTGTGCTCGGGAAAAGCTAGTGGAGCGAAGTAAACAAATAGTGCCAGATCTTCACCTCCAGATGAAAATTCAACAGTTTGAGAGCTCAGAGTTCAGTCCCGTATAACACCCTGTTGTCTCGACAAGGCACAACATGGCAACTTTGCATTGTTAAATCACTTCCTGTACTCACTGAAAGCAAAATACTGCCACACTGTCTCTACATCAGATATGATTGTTGCAACCAGAAAAAATTATTGAATTATATTTAAATATATATAATTAACAAATTATCACACACACACATTATATATACATATACATTTTATATATATTTTATTAAATATTTTTTGTCCTGCTAATTTAAATCATATTATTTTTAATTGCATGCATATGCAGCTGTAGAAAAAAAATAAAATTTATACATTTTAAAAACAAGAATTTTTAATTGGAACAGCTAATGTAACAATAACAGTGGAAGCTTACTGGGAATTGCAAGCTCAATTGTCAAGCTGTTTTTGTTAAACTATTAAAACTTTTAAATTTTCCTTAAAAATACAAGTAAAGATGGATTTTGGATGAAACTACCAGTGATGTAAAAACCAAGTGACTGACAAATTGTATCGTTGCACATCACTTGTCATTGCTGATTAGGAAAAAGACTCTGATTAACATGAGAAGTTGTCAGATTCATCTCTTGACGTTTTGTCGTGCCTGATTAGGACACTGGCAAGACACTTTCCCGTTACAGGTGACATCCAGAAATCTGTCTGTGTTAGCAGATTCACCTGAGCTGCCATCATCAGCTTTAACAGGAACTCGGTATATATGTGTGTATGAACATTCGCTCATTCCAACAAGGCAGAATCAATCAAGAATATTGGCAATCTGGTGGGGAGGCAGCTGTCATTGTCAGGACGGGGGCGGCTTTTTTTATCCCTCAGAAAGCACGAACACATCATTGACAGAGCAAAGCAAAATCATTTGACATCTGACGGTGCAGGACACTAGGGGGGAAATATGTGTGGGCACACACGCATACGCAAGCACAAACACACAAGGCCAATCAGGATATTTTTCCCTAGGCTGGCAGAAAACGGGATATGTAGGAGAGGGAAGTTAAAACTGCAGAAGAACCTTGGATGGGAACACAGACTGAGTATCACGAAACAATGGCAAGAAATCACTTTCTACTGAGTTTCTAATGAATGACTCTTAAAAGCCTGTTCTTTTTAGTGCATCAAAAACACAGTGTGAGCAAAGTAGTCTGATTCCAAAAAGGATTCCTATGAGCAGGTTCTTTTTAGTGAGTCCAAAACATTGTGTGACTTGTACAATCTTTTTTTTTTTTTGAGCAGGTTCTTTTTAGTGAATCAATAATGTACAGTGTGACCAGCGTAGTCCGATTCCCAAATGAATGATTCTTATGAGCAGGTTCTTTAAACTAACAGTTCTTCAGTTACTGGTTGGAATAAGTCAGCCCTGTACAATTTACAGCAATAGCAGAGTGAATTTCTTTCATTGGAAAGAAAAATTGACATTGCATCCGTAACATACCCAAATGAGTCCAAGTCGAATCAAATTAAATTAAAAACAACATCAAATCTAACTGAATTGATTTTATCATTTCGTGACCAGTGTTATTTATATATTATTAATACTCTGAATTAGCTTGTTACATTTTCATCTTTTAATAATTTTGTTCGTCATTTTTCTCAATTTTTTTAGTTTTTGTAATTTTAGTACATCAGTTTACACATTTCAGTTATTTGCCAAGGAAGCATTTCTAATTTTCATTTAAGTTTTATAAACACTAATATTTCTATTTTATTTCAGCTTCATTTACATTCATGAAAACTATGCACGTGTCTATGTTTGAGATGTCTGCATACCTTTCTCGGTACGGAGTCTTTTGAAGGAATCGGTCTTGGACAGGCCGGGGTCTGAGATGACCTTTGACCCCAGTTTGACCGTCAGGTCAATGGAGCGGTATCCCTGAGGAAGTTTACGCTCATACAGCAGTGTCAGCAGCTGAGCTAAGGTCATCTCCGGCGGCAATGGCTGACCTGGGGAGAAAAAGATTTCAACCAGAGTTTATTAAAACATTTTCAACTGATTAATAAGAATCGGTCTTGGACAGGCCGGGGTCTGAGATGGCCTTTGACCCCAGTTTGACCGTCAGGTCAATGGAGCGGTATCCCTGAGGAAGTTTACGCTCATACAGCAGTGTCAGCAGCTGAGCTAAGGTCATCTCCGGCGGCAATGGCTGACCTGGGGAGAAAAAGATCAATTTTCAACTGATTAATAAATCACTTTTTTGAATCAGATGTGTGCCATTTTTTCAACCAAATGGCAGGCAAGTGAGATTCCATTTGGTTGTTCCATTTCCATTTGGTGACACTAGTGAAGCAGGAATCAAACACTTCACTTTTGAAGTACTGAAAGGCTTTTTATATGGGACGGAATGAGACAAAGAGAGATCAGAGGGATAGAATGAAGCTTTGAAACTGACATTCATCAGACTCTCTGCATCTCTGAATAAATGCAGTGAGGTGAAGTGGCAGGCAGACAGGGACAGGCACTGCGGTGACCTCTACTCTCATCCTAATCTGTATGGAAGAGCGAAGGGTGGGAGATGAGGGTAAACGCAAAGAGTACAGAGTGGGCAAGAGGACCGGACAGAATGTGAGCGCGTGACAGAACAAGAGTGTGTGTTTGTACCCGGCAGTAGTTTGTGACAGAGGTGGAAGACAGGCACGCTGATGGTTTTGGCAGACGGATCAACTCCTGAGGAAGCTGCCAGCTTGTCACTGAGGACTCGCCCTCGTCGGGACGGGGGACGGGGAGGAGTGGACAAGGCCCTCTTCGACTGAGACTTCAGACCTGAAACAAAGCATGAAGACGAGACGCAACATGGGTAAACTAAATCAAAGGTCTATGATTAGATTGTTAACTCCGAGGGAATATATAGAAACGGGGTTAAACAGTACCTGAGGCAACAACAACACTGTAGTTGTCTTGAAAACCATTATCGGCCTTCATCTTTTCTTTTTCCTCATGGTTTTTCTTTTCTTTATCCTCTTTCTGTTCATTGATCAGTTTGGCCGTGATGCTGGGCGTGTCTAAAAAAATGCAAGATCTTTAAATGTTATTTCAGTGTGTGTGTATGCATTCTTCAATCAGCCTGTGGCTCTAAAACTACATTTCCCTTTAGAGACATATGCATCGATGTACATGTCAGCTTAACTGATAATCTGAATTATTAATGGTAAAGATGTAATATCCCTGAGAAGACACACCAATTCATAACGATAACAACATGTTATGCTTCCTGTGAGGGTCTTCCATCAGTGGAAGTGATGCGAGCATGAGAACGGCTCAGAGACAGGACATCTTACATATATACTGTGACTCTCGCCGTCTTCTGAGAACACAAAGACTATATCTGCCATGCTCAAGGTCTCTGGAGACAAGCCATTCATCACAAACACATGCTGATGGCCATGCCACACGGCAGATCCAGACCTACGTGCTTTGTGCATCAGAACTTGAATGTCTGAAGATGTGGCAAAAGCAGGATCTAATAATGCAGTGCGCATGTAAAACGAGACTGCTGGACATGCTATTTCTAGTATTTTGGCTAAATTGGTGGCTAGAGGGTGAAGATGCAACTATCCAAAGTGTGAATGAGTCTGATTTTGTAGACAGCTTTGTAGAGTGGCACAAAAACAATACCAGTGAAATTTGCACAATTACTTGTAACAATTTAGCAGATTAAATAGTATTTCATTCACTTAAAAAAAAAAAAGTTTAAAACAATCAAGAGCAATAAGATATTCATATTTTTCTTATGTTTTTCTTGTCAACATACACCATCCAAAAGTTTGTAAGTAAGATTGTTAAATATATTTGATTTATTTGGTTTGCATTTATTTGATTAAAAATACAGTAAAAACAGTATATGGTGCTGATTTAGTGCTCAAGAAACATTTCTTATTATTATCAATGTTGAAAACCTTTTCAGGATTCTTTGATGAACAGCATTATTTGAAACAGGAATCTTTCAAAATAAATGACTTCAATTAACTTAATGCCTCTTCACTGAATAAAAGCCTTAATTTCTTTAAAAGAAAAATCGAATCTTACAAATCCCAAACTCTAGAACGGTAGTGTAATACAATGTCCTCATACCTGAGACGCGGTCCAATACTTCAGACAGTGTGGTTGAGATGGGCAGATGCAGTTTGCGAAACTTGTGCCCTGCTCCGTACATGGGGTGCTGGATCACGTGACTGGTGGCATTAATGCGCCCTTTATACAGCTAAAGCAGAGAAAAACAGAAACCAAAAACAGATGATCTTAAAATGTTAGACCTTCAATTTCTCATGAAAATGCACCTATAGAATAATTTTTGCATTGATTTCTTCATTTAATTTCCAGTTCAAGCTATTAATCAGTCATGTTATCATTTAAAAAAATATCGCAATTTATGTCGCATCTGCATACCAAGCTCTCTATTTCACTTCATTGTGAACAATCTGTATTTTTAAGATATTTAAAATTGCCTTAAATGTCATTTGACTGTTTAGTGATAATGATCATGATGTCAGTTTTCTAACACTACAGCTATAGGGAAAAAACAAACAAGGAATTTGAAAGCAATGGCATTTGGCAAAAAAAAAAACTCAATATGCACCTCTGAAGATTCCACTATCTACATGGGCGATCCAGACAACTTAATTTCCCTTGAAGGTGGACTTAAAGGTACATCGAAAAGGGAAAAATGACATTCCTGGCTCCTGCCTTTGAGAAGACGCCCCGGATCGTACGCCACTCTGGTCTGATCTAATGTGTAAACATTAACTTTTAAGAGCTCCTCTGTCGGGACTCTCTGTGAAAGCCAGATGATTAATCTGACCTGAAACGCACACAGTCCCGCCGTAATTTACTGGAGGAACGACCTGCTGAATGACTCTCCGGCTAAAAAAAGACATCTTACGTTTTTACGATTTGGCTTCGTTCCGGTTTGGCAGTCGGAGGAGAGGCATAACTCCACATGTCATATAAGGGGTGAGCTGGTTATGTCCTCCAACATTTAGATTATATTAAAAGGTGAAATGTGTAATTGCTGCACCACTAGCAACACCGGACAGAATTACAAAATGATTTTCTCAAAAAACTCGTTATTTTCTGCTAAACTAGCCATTTCCCCCAGCTAAACAACTTAGTACAGGTACTCCTAAAATGCACCAGTGTGTGGACTCCTGCATGATTGACAAGGATTTGAGGATAAATCTGCCCCCTAGTGGTGTCCTATCTGCCTTGAAAAGAACTGCAGCTCAGAGGCAGTGGAGGTTTAAATCCCTCTGAGATGATGTAAAGGTCAGGGTAATTTTCCTTGTAAGTGAAGAGGCTTTTCTGAGCTTTACAGCAACAGTAATAAATCATTTAACAGACTAACCAAGCAAAACAACTTCTATATACAATAAGATATCAGTTTAGAACAGCAATGTTTCAGCTTTAGATAGATTTTCAAAGCATATGCTGTAAGATTTTGTGTGTATATGTGTGTGTGATCACCTACCGGACAGGGAGACTGAAGGAAGACAGTAACTTTCTCGTCTTCGAGCATGAGTTGTAGGAAGAGCCGACGTATAAATCCAGAAATGTTCCCTGAGACTGGAACGTTCCCACGCTGAGGAGCTGACTGGAACAGCTCACACAGAACCTTTACAAACAAAGAAAAATACATATCACTTGTATCAATCACTGTTATATTTCACCATATCACCCAGCCCTAAAACTTGCTCTATAGTAATGCACTATGGCATTATAGACATAACAGTATGACTTTCTGGAAATGACACAAAAAGCATTATACAAATAAATTAACCTAACTATACAATTAATAATATAGAAATTATACTATTATTCAATACATATAATGTGAATATATATTTCTTGATGCTAATCTTGGAATCGTCTTTTCTGGTTTTAAAATAAATTAAATTAGCTAATATATATATACAGTAGATATGTATATGTATATATGTGTGTATGTGTGTGTATATATATATATATATAT
>NW_015624573.1:526103-553423 GCF_001515625.1 Sinocyclocheilus rhinocerous | reverse complement strand
TGCTGGGTGGTGAGTCCACTGTTGCGGCTCGTTGACGCCAGTCAGTAAGACGCACCTGAGGTGTGAGGTGCGGCGCTGGCGTGTGAGGTGCTGGGTGATGCACTGTGCCCAGAAATACTGCTGCTGCTGCCACGGTTTGCACTGGCATTAGCAGCCCCACTGGCACTAGAGTGGCACAGGAGAAACAACAGTGCCGTCCAGAGTGGGTTCACTTCTGGCCCACCCAACCAGTCTTTCATGGTGTGACTGTTTCCTACTTCTGTTAGAAACCGCAATACGGGCGCTGCCAGCTCAGGAGACAGTGGCGGCCTGTTTGCTGAGGATGACGTGGGTTGGTTGTATGAGTATGAGCGTCTCTCTGCCTGTGCGGAGAATCCAGCAGGCAAGGGAAGGTCTGCACTGACCAACAGGTTGCAGCAAAGGTCGGCTAAGCTGCGAACAAGCAAAGAAGGCAGACCAGAGTCCAACAGCTGCTGAATGGCACCGGGAGACTGGGACGCAGCTGCCAGGGTCACCAACTGGCTTTCTGACAGCGAGATGGGCACAGTTACTGGTGTCCGAGCATGTTTGGAGTCATCTGTGAGGGAGGCGGCACTGTTTAAATCATGCTGCTTCTTGCCATCGTCCGTCATGGCCATACGGCACTGTGCATTTGTCTGGACAGCAGGGGGAGCCACGATACCCATCCAGGACATGAGCAGAGAAAAGTAACTAGGGTGGATATGGCACATGGAACAAAGCAAGCTGTCCACAGCCTTCTTTAAAACGATGTTAGAGGGCAAAGACATCGACCAGTTGTACAACAACCTACAAGAGACAGAGAAAAAGACAAGCAGCACTTGAATTAATAGTTCAGATTGCCTAAAAACAGCCTCATGATTTACTAATGCACCGAATTGTTCATGGAAAAGGCTGCCGCTGTTTTATTTGCTCCATGTACACAGCGAAGGTTGTTTCACTTTGTTCTACTCGGTACGCATTAAGTATTCATACCTGAAGAGAGAATGAAATATAGAAGAGTGCGGGAAAGAAAAAGCAGAATATGTACTTTCAGCCTTTCCCAGTGCAGAGCACCAAAACGCACCTCGGGCATAAACACGCATTCATCCAAAACTCTTGCTTGAACATTTTGTATTGAAAGACTGTAAAAAGATAGTGTGCTTGCAGACTCACTCGAAAAGCTCTCTGTTGAGCAGACCGGGCAAGTCGTAGTCCACAGGCAGCTCATAACTGTGCCATAAGACGGAGGCCACGCAGTGCAGATGTGATGGGGACGGCATGAGCAACCCATATTCCCGTGAGGGCGGAGCGCTTGGACCCACATAGCTCAACGGAGAACTCTGCTTCAGGGCAGCAACCCGGGACGAGTCGTACACCCACTGTAGCAGAGCCTGGATCCTACCACACAATCACAACCATAACCCAAGGCATCACAAACCACTATATATATATATATATATATATATAGAAGGCCATTCTACCCACAAACCTAATTTCTAAGATTATGGAGAAAAAATAAATAAAAAGTCAGAGTCAAAATTCTGAGATAAAAAGTAAATTATGGCAAGTCAATTTTGTGGGTGTTAAAAGATACTATGAGATACTAAGCGACAAAATGTCAATTACAACAAAACTGTCAACTTTGTATGGCATAACTTTGACATTTTATATCATAACTTCAACTTTTTTTATATATTTTTTATATATTTTTATATATCTTATAATGACTTTGCTTCAAAATTACGACTTTGCATCTCAATTTTGATTTACATCATACTTATGATTTATCAAAGCATGACTTTTACTTATATCTGATAGGGTCTCCCATACTATAAAAGTAAAAAAAAAAAAAACATCAATAAAGTAAATACTCAGCTTTATGACCCACATGTATAGAGAATCAACATATATGAAACAGGCTCTGCAAAGAGTCTAAGATCAAACTATGAACACTTCAAACAAGCTCCATGAGGAAGCTGCATGATTGAATTTTCCATTATGATGTAAAGAACAGACCTGTCTTTGGTACCGGGGTCCTGAGTGGTGCCTAGCTGGTAGAGAATATCTATAGTTGAGTCTGATGACAGGCCATTTAACCTCCCAAAGAGCAGCGGACTGTTTAGATCTACAACAAAAAAACAAAACCACCAATCAGATAAAAGGAGAGGCCAACAAAATCATGATGTCAGATCATTAAAGGGATGGACAAACTCAAACTCTGCGAATTGACACATAACACAAATCAGTGTGATATTGCTTGACATTCGAATAGCAGTCAGGCATTAAAGAGAAACAATCTTTATAGTCTTACTGGCCAAATCAGTGCCAGAAGCAGCACAGTTACGCAGCAAGATGTCAATGAGTTTGAGGCCTATGCGTGTGGACTGAAGGCCGATTTTCACCAGCACCGCCTCAATGTTGGGCGAGTGCATCCCGCAGTATGGGGACATGAGGAGGGCGGCGCAGGTCTGCAGGAGGTTTGCAGTGGGAGCAGCAGCACTGGCCATCATGGCCTCCAGATCAGAAACATGAGTCAAGCAATGATGCAGCAACCGTAACCAGCCAATGCTGAGAGAGAAAGAAAGAAAAAAAAATGAGATATTATAAAATACAGAGGCTTGAAACAGTAAATAAAACTACTACGATTATTTTAGATGTTACAAATGATTTCCAATACCTGGTTTTAGAGACCTGGTCCTCAGAGGGCAGGAAAGGATTGTTTACAGTGGCAGAGGAAGTGTTTCCAAAAGCAGTCAGGCCCAATAGCTTAATCTGCGAGAGGCCCAGTGTGCTGGCGTCCCGCGGCCGGTGCAACCTCAAACACACAGCAGACGCCACCTCTGCCTTTACCAGCTGGAACTTAATGAACGTGAGACCACTAGTGATGACTGGGGTTGACAGGGGAAGCATGTTTACACCATCTGCACTGATCTCCACAGACACTGAGGATGGACATGCTGGGAAAGAAAGAGAAAAATAATACTTTAAAAAAGATTTTAGGATAGTCCTTACTAGCATAAAAAGCTTCATATATGGGCCAAATATAATATACTGCTGTGTCAAGTGGGGACCAATAATACTGCACTGTGTGTGCACACTCACTAGCAAGGGATGCCAGGTGAGGCTGTATGTGAATCTCCTTGAGCAGAACGGCAGCAGGCAGGTGGATTGTGAGATCGCACCAGGCCTCTTCAGGAAGGAATATGTAGGACCAAGCGGCAGAACGGGCCCGTCGATGTGGGGGTGTGGCCTGCAGCAGCACTTCTGCCGGCTGTGCTGTGGGACTGCTAGAGGTGATGGTGCCTGCAAGGGAACAGCATAAACTATGAATATAAATACATTTTAATACTTAAACAGACGTTTATATGAAAAGACGGGGCTTATGACTCAAAGCGCGCTTGCTGTACCAAGAGGGGCGAAGTTGTGCAATCCTTCTGCATTGTCTGGTTCTGAGGTAAGCACTCGTGCTTTCAAGCTGCCATCTGCTGCTTTACCAGGCCCAGAGTCTAGAAACTTCATGATAGTGGACACCATGCTGCGCGCAGTGTTCACGATGGCTCGTGTGCTGGTGACCATGTTGTTACAGATGAGCTGCACGCCACCTAAATGCACACACACAGAGTCAGAACATACAGACCAGCTCAAACAGAGTTTTATCTCTTTAGAAAGTGTTACTGTTGGCATACCCATGTCATGGAAGGCTTTCAAAGCCTCGCTGGTGTCAAGCACTCTCAAAATAAACCACAGTAAAGGCTCAGAGAGCTGACACGTTGATAGAGATCCCTGTAAAAAAATTAAAAAAAACACTCAACACTGACAAGATGCAATGACAATCTTTATATACTGTATGTCTATCCTCTAGAATGTGAAAATTATTTGATGTGTTCATGTTTTTTTTCCCCAGTCCATAACATACTAGAATAGACCACTGACCGTTTTGTGGTCTCTCAGTTTCTCTGTGACGAGTCTTACCTGTCGGCCCATATACCCACAGGCCATGTAGGTGAGAATGGGCTGCAGCATGACCTGGACGGATGTGGCTCTTTTACTCAAAGTAGTCAAGATGGTGAAGAGGCCATCACCCACGGAGATGGCATCCAACCCACCATGAAAGTTCTCATGTTTGGTTAGGTGAAGCCCACTAGCACCTAGAAAGAGAGAGAAAAAAAAAAAAAACATTAAAATTTGTTGACACTGATAGCATTGTGGGCAGCGCGGTGTCCCGAGTTCGAATCCCGGCTTGAGGACCTTTCCTGATCATGCCCCCCTCTCTCTCCCACTTCGCTTCCCATCAGCTCTACACTTTCCTATCATAATATAGGCAAAAACGCCAAAAATAAATCTAAAAAAAAATATACATATTTAATTAAAGAAGTTTTTGAAATAAGTCTCTTATTCTCACCAAAGCTGTATTTAATGGATTAAAAAAAAACAGTAATATTGTGAAATATTATTAAAATCCTTTGTGAAATTGTAAAATTCTCTATAATCACCTTAGATAAGATTAAATGAGTCTTTGCTGAACAAAATAATTAATTTCTTAAAAAAAAAAAAAAACTTTTGAACAGTAATATAATGTACAGTGGGGCAAAAAAGTAACTGTGCATATTTATTATGTATATATAAATACACACACATGCATGTTTATATTTCAGAAAAATCTGTTATGTTTATTAAATATATTTATATATAATATAAATATATACATGTAAATACATGTAAATATTATCAAAATATATACTGTATGTGTGTCTCTTTATATATACATAACAAATATACACACATATATTATATAAACAAAAACTTTTATTTTGGATGAGATTAATCTTTGCCCAGCACTAAATGTTATAATATAAAATTTTTCTTACATTTTATTAATTTAAAATACATTTCCGTACCAATTATCATGGCCATGGCGCTGCTGTTGCACTGCCCCAGTGCCGACAAGATCTGACTCATAATCTGCTGATTGGCCAAAACCAGGTCTGCCACACCCGCAGCTGGTCCCTGGTGCTGCGCTGTGCCCGCCGCCCCACACTCTTTGCTTCCACACACTTTTTCTTCATCCGACACACTGTCAGTGGCTCCACCGGCTGGAGGCAGCCTCCCACTGAACTCCCGATCACCTGACAGCGGCAGCATCACCAAAGCATTGACCAGCTTCAGGAGGTCAAACATCAGCTGGTCTCGTGTGGTCTCACCACACACAGCCTTAGCATCGCCAGGGCGGATGATATTGGCGAACAGGCCCCCGAAACAGGCACGAGCGCCCACAGAACTGTCAGAACCGCTGCGTGAGATCACCTTATCTGAACAAGTGATGTAGTGGTGAACCAGAAAAGTGATTGATTCGATGACAGCCAAGATGGTGGTCACAGAAACCACCTCAAAGTTCTGCTCCAGGGTGAACTCCAAAAGCTTCACCTGTGCATCTAATGGACCCTGACCAGACTGGAATGGACCCCTAGAAGCAGATGAAAACACAAATAAAATGATTTAAAACAAGCACTAATGTTTAACAAGCACCAGTTTAATTACATAAACGCTGAATTAATAATCTACCTCTCCGTAGACAGGATGTGCAACAGTTTAAGCAGAAATTCGCTGAACATCTGTGGACATGTGGAGGACAGGTGCACCTGCAACCTGGTTAAAAATTCCTGCAAGGCTTGTGTTGCAGTGGGGCCGACCTGGAAAGAGAGATGGAGAGGGGTACGTGAGGCATTTTCCAAATATATCATCATGAAACCAGTCATGCATGTACTCTTCATTAAGCTCAATACCTGTGAGCTGTGCTGGCTGGTGCCGTGAGGGTTTCCTCCAGACAGGAAGCGCACAAACACGTGCACAAGTGTGGGGTCAGACACCATCTGCTGGGCTGTGCTCTCCTGCACACCCATCCCACTGCTGGAGGCTACAGATGCAACATACACATTATCAGCCGAGTTAATCCGAAAGTGTGTCACCAGACTGTTTGCTTTTATAATAAGGTTGTGGAGGGGCAACACAACACAGATCTGCTGAGCTGGCGGGATTCCCGAAGAGAAAACCCACATGTATAGAAATGCAGGTCTCCCCGTGGGAACACCCACACATCTCAGGAACAAAGCCAGGCTTGGCCATTTAGATACTCACCACTAGCAGGCATATTGGTCATGAGGGTGAGACTGTGCAGGACAAGACACCATGTTCTCAGAGAAGTGTTGGAGTACCAGGCCAGCACTGACAGGAAACTGCTGATGGAGGCTGAGAGAGACAAGAATTATAGTTAATTATAGGCATTACAAAATCCACACTGAATTTAATGAGTGACCTGATTTTTAGCATTGCACTCCCTCATTGTTTTCTTTTATCTCTTATGCATTTATTTCTTTAAAGTTAATCTTTTTTAAAATAGGTATCTTTTTTAATTCCATACTTCATTGCATATTTTGTTTTTGCACTGTTTTCTTTGTACGCAGCTAATCAAATTATGAGATGCTACAAATACTGCTCACTTCAGTAAACATGTTTACATGTACAAATTTTCCAAACAGATCATTTGGGTGTAGGTAAACATAGCTAGTGAGACTAACACTTTTTAAAGCTTGAAAAAATGATTTCAGCAGGTTACTAGCTATTTGTAGTAACACATAAAACCAACTGTTCAATTTAAGATCCTGTAGAAACTTTGCCATCAACAGTCCAAGCTCCTTAAAATATACGCTAATATCCACAGATCCAAGTGTTCTATCATTTGGTGAATGTCACACCTTGGTTAAGGGGGATTGTGGGCACTCTGCTGGCGTTAAAGAGGAAGATGTCTGAGCCGCTCTCCTCTGAACCTCCAGAGCAGGAACTCAAACTCAGAGTCAACCACAGCTGCAGCAAAGACTCCAACTAGACATACAAAGAGTTAAAGATGGTGTGATTGTGTAACTTCTAATAACCTTTCGTAAAAAACAAAATTATTCCGGAAGTTAGATTTTAGGGCAAACTCAGTGAATGCAAGTGACAAAACCAGACGTTACCCGTACCTGAACATGATGCACTTGCAATAAAGAGAAAAGTTTGTTGAAGCAGGTGCTCAACATGGGAATGGAAGAGGGTTGTACCATCAGACTGCTGCTGGGGGGAGAGCTGTGGAACCCCCCACGCAAAAGAGTGTCGTCTGTCCCATTTGCAGACTGGGCCACTGACACAGAAGAGGAACAAAAGATAATGAGGAGAAAGGACGATACTAGTCAAATCATTTCAGGAAAAAGAAAAAAAAAAACACAGGGTTCCCACACCTTTACACCAGTAATATTTACTTTACCAATTATTTCATTTTAAAAAAAAAAGAAAAATTGTAAAGCTCATAATGATAAATTTCTGCAAAAAGAAATGTTTTAGAACTGATTCTGACATTGAAAAATGTATGCTCATTTTACACTATTCAATATTTTATTAATAAATTGACAACGTTTACAATGCTGGAAATAATACATAAATAATAAACAATAAATACAATTTCCTTGATATTGCCAGATTTTCCTTTACCGTAGGAACCCTGAACACATGCTTTTGTGTGTGTACCAGATGGAGATGTGGATGTTAGCGCCTGCAATATTGCATCTGCCTCCAGTGTTGCCATCATCTTCAGCATGAGTTCTGCCTGCTGTTCTAATCCCACCTCCAGTCGAGCATCCAGTGCTGGGATAAAAATTAAAGTACTTTAGCACTCAGATTTTATTATACTTTTATTTTATATTATATACTTTTTATTTTATTTATTTATTTTTCTTCTCACCCTGAGACACAGACACTGAGAGGTTCTGAGATCCCGGCTTCTCTGTTGTGGCAGCCGCAGGGGGTTTGGACACGGGTATGCCCATACCCCCTGTGTAGGGGTTATAACTGTAAGAGCCGTAGTCAGCACCCCAGTAATCGTACCAGGTACTGCTGATCGGCTGCAAGGGAGAACATAAAAAAAAAAAGAAAACAACAAAAACAATCTCAGATACTCATCTCTGAGAAAAACTGAAAAATACTTTACTGGAAAAGGGGTTAAAACATTGGCTTTGTGTAAATCATACAATCATACTTTAACTACTAATCTTTGATTACATAATGCATGCAGTATAGGGGTGAAACAGTTAACTCTACAGTTCACTTCCCACAGTTCTTAATACATGTTTATACCATCTAACAACGAGAATAAATGTTGTGTGTGAATTATAATGTGTTTGCTTTCAATAGTAATTATGGTTATTTTCTGTCACTAAATCATTGTACTTTAAGACATTTCACAATGTAAATGCCTGTGAACAGTGTGCTGTATTTTCCAGCAATTGTGGTAATAAGGTTTTTTTGAAAAGAAAATGAGTAATTGGATGGATATGAGAAAGTCAAGAGGTTAACATATGGGTTAACGCAGCCCATAATGTGCTAAAATAAAACAGTTACCACAGAACCATGAGAAATTGTAACCATTACACCCCAAATGCTGAAAGACAAAAAAAGGGAAAGAGAACGAGGTCCATACCTTAAAAACCTTGGCGGCGAGTGGATCTTTTTCCAAATCAATATCTAAAGGATCAATATCAACATCCATCAAGTCTTGTAGCAAGTCAAAGTCAATGTCTTTATCTTTTTCCAAAGATGACAGTGGAGGAGCACCTTTGGGCAACGAAAAGACGTTTAATATTGCAAGAGCAGCGTACCAAGAGAAGCAACTACAAAGACAGCCTTCTTTAGGACGTCCAGCCGTCAAACTCCTCTCAGAAAGACAGGGTGCCAGAACAGTGGATCGTTGACCCATTTTGAATGAATTGATTCAATGATAAAATCACCAGCAGCTACAGGTTTTGCATGTATTTAGAGTCAGAATCATCTGCACTGTTCCAACCTCCTGTCCACTGCATTATACCTCTATTACATATTACAAAAAAGCAAACACAAACCAAATATACATGCAGCTCATCTAAACAAATAAACCTCAGAAACAAAAGAAAGGTGAGGGTCCGTGTGAGGTGACGTGATATTCGGGCGGGGTTACCAACGCACTTTGGAACACAGAGGACGTCCCGGGTGTACCTGCGATGATATCAGGTCCCAGAGGCTCATCGATGGTCTCCACCAGTGGGATGGGGGTCGGCTGGGGGAGAGAGTCATCGGAATCGACCACTACAGAGGAAGAGGCGGCACCGGCCTCATCAGCCCCCGCCCCCTCCATCCCATCCACACACACTGGAGACAACAGCTCTCCTGCAAACAGATGACAACATCTGAATATAAAACATAGACATATAAAACATGAATGACTGAGAACATCTTTTCAAACCTAAAACACACACACCTGCAAGGATGTCCTGCAGCATGCAGGTGAGCGAGTACTGGGCCCAGGCTCCACCCCATGAGATGTCCCCGCGGTTAAAGTCCGTTCCCACCAGTAACAGCAGTAACCTCTCCAGCTGCTGTTCTGAAACCACCTCACACAGGTGGATTGTGGGTCGTGTTGCATTTGCTATTCTGGCCAATACCTGAGCAGGTGGGTGAATGAGATTTAGAACATTTAAGATAGATATGGTCTATAACAAACATTATCGTCCAAAAGTTTGAAGTCCGGAAGCTTTTTTTTTTAAAGAACTTAATACTTGTATTCCGCAAAGGTGCATTAAATTTATCAAAAATGACGGGAAACTTTTCTAACGTTTCTATTTTCATCCGTTTTTAACTTTCCATTCATCATAGAATCCTAAAAAAATTTTTTCCACTGTTTCCACAAAAATATCAAGCAGCTCAACGGTTTTTAACATTGATAATAATAAGTAATGTTTCTTGAGCACAAAATCAGCATATTAGAACAATTTCTAAAGCATCATGTGACAATGAAGACTGGATTAACAGAAATTTCTTTCTGTGATGGCAACAGCAGAAATTAATTTAACACATTTAAAAAGAAAACAGCTAATTTAAACCGTACTATTTCACAATATTGCTGTTTTACTGTATTTTAGATCAAATAAATGCATTCTACGTAAGCTCAGGAGACAACTCTGAAAAAATTATAAAAAAAATGTAATAGACCCCAAAACTCCTGAATGGTACTGTATCAAAATGCTTTCAAAACAAGCACTTTTTTCCACTTCTGTAAGTGAAAAAGTATGTTGCACCTTGCAGACGAACAGCAGCAGGTCTGCGTGACAGGTAAAGTCCATGGAGAGGAGGAAGAGAGCGAGCTTCTGGACGACGCAGATGCAGCGCTCATGAGACAGCGTGAAGGGCAGGAGCTCCACCTCAGGGGTCTCTTTTGCCACAGATGCCTCTGAGTCCAAGGTGGAGCGTGGCCATTCGGCTGTCCGCCTCAAACGGATCAGATCTTTGAAGTGCTGGGGAAAACAAGAACCACAGTGTTTACTTTTTCACCGAATGTTGTTCCACACCCACCCCTAAGGGACAAGGAGTTAACAAAAGTTTGGATTCTCACCTTGGACGTGGCTTGTTTGAGTTTGGCCTGTTCCACCAGCAGCTTGTAGGAGGAGCCTTTGTTGCTCTGAATTTTCTCTTTCTCGATTTGCTCTACTAAAGCCTTCTGTTTGGCTTTCAATAAATTCAACTGCTGCAGTGAAAGGAGAATTGATCAACATCCATACTATACGTAACAAGGAAAAGATTTCAAGTGCAGATATATAAGCACAGGATGTTTGTGCGAGACACATGTACCTGTTTATGGTGGACTAGCTGTTTGCGGATCTTGCGTGAATACAGACGATCTAAACTGCTGTTGTTGCCTTTGGCAGATCTGCTTGGGTTCTGAGACTGCAGACTGTTGTTTATGAAACTCCACTGGTTCCCTGGTATGAGTGGAAAGAGGATGCACATTACCGTTTAAAAATTTGGGGTCAGTTTTTTTTTTTTTTTAAAGAAATTTATATTTTTATTCAGCAGGGACACATTAAATTAATCAAAAGTGACAGTAAAGCCATTTTTACAAAAGATATTCATATTTTAGAATATTACTATTAATATTTTTATCTAATAAATAGAGTCTTGGTGAGCATAACAGACTTTAGAAACACTGAAGAAACATTTTAAAATTCTTACCAACTACAAAAACAGTGGATTTTCAGTTGTAATACTTGACCAAACTTAATAATTTCACCTGTAAAAGATCTTTCTCTGTCTTTAGCCCCTAGAGGTTTCTTAGCTGCAGTGGCTTCATCTTCCACACTGGCCACATAGTCGAGAAGTCGAGAGACCAGCATGACCGCCCAGCTGATCATGGGGATATCCAACACGCCTATAAACACATACAAATCTGTAACATAACCATAAACGCACATAGACACACATTACAAAAAAAACTCATTCTCAAACACGCACCTTCTGTCCTGCGGGTCTGTGCTGCACTAGTCGGTTGCAGAGGGGATAACAGTGTGTCCAGAAGGTTCAACAAACCCTCCAGAACCCCACTGTTACTCAAAGATCTTTGGCCAATACAGGACAGCAACATAAACACCCTGAGGAAATGAAAAGACGGACATAAGGAGGTCTGAGTATCCTTAGGAATAGTTCTGATAATGTTATACAACTTCTGCAAGAGTGTGTTGTTTGTGTTACCTGTCCTGAGGAAAGATGAGCAACTGCTCAGAGTTGTAGAGCTCCTGAAGGACGTTGGACAGGAACTGGCCCCACCACCTCTCGCCTCCACACAGCTGCACCAGCAGCAGACCAGCATGCAGACGGATCTTAGGCGTTCCACTGATGCACAGCTGCTTAAAGAGCTCCTCACACGCCTGGGAGTGAAACGTGTTCTGCAACACTGAGGGCACAGAGTGACCTGAGTGTGAGAGAGAGAGAGAGAGAGAGAGAGAGAGAGAGGGAAAACATTCGTTCGGACATTTAAACTAAAGAAATGCAAAAAGGTCAATTCAAATGTAATCTAATCTAGTCATTTAAAAAAAAGTGAGGTGGTGTTGGGAACGGCTGCCTCCCTCACCATTACAGCAGTGCAGCAGGCTGAGCAGTGTGTCCAGTAGGTATCTGATGATAGTTCGGAGCTGCTCCGTAGAAGAGTTCTGGACCAGCTCTCTGGGGTTGTAGCTCTCGGGCAGGTGTTTCCGGGTGGCTCCCAGAGACACGCGCAACCTCTGGACAGCGTGGTGAGCCAGGTTGAGCTGCAGTTGGAGCTGAATGCAGTCTTGGTAGGCAGAGAAAACACGGGAATCCTCTTCAACTGCTTTATCGGGCTTGCGCAGGAAGTACTGTGCATTATTAGCGCTGTTAAGAGGTGGCAGGTCGATGTTCTGAAGTAGCGTCTCAAGTCGATGACAGGCCAGATTATACCTAAGAGATTAGCATATTTAATTAAGATCTTTCAAAAAAAATCTTGCTGACCCCAAAATTTTGAATGGTAGTAAACGCCAGTGGCAGCTCATTTAAAATATTGAACGCCAATGGCAGCTTTTCAGCCTCACTGACCTGCACTGAATGTCTTCCTGCAGGGCCACCATCATTGACAAATGTTGATCCAGATCTGGCTGACTGGCAGCTTCGCTCTCTCCCCTCAGAGGGTCATGCATCAGCTTCAGTTCACTTTCCCATGGCAGGATATAGGTGTGGCCGTAATAGAAACCCAATGGGATTTTAGCCCGGGCATTAGTGCTGCCGTATCGACCAATCACAGTGATCTGGGGGAGGGGCACAGAGTGAGTGACAGTGATGTCTCTATATAAAAATGATATTCTCTGCGCTAAAGCTTATAGAAAGCAGACTGCTATGAGCCCTGTGCATATTTGATTATGCTAAATGTGTATAAACCTTCATGAATCTGCAGACGGGAGGAGGCAACAAGTCGTGTAGAATCAGTGAGTGTGTGCTGATATCTGTGGCCACCACGAGCCGCCTTCCATCCACCTCCTCCCCGAGAGTCCAAATGTCGATGGAAAGGGAGGCCAAGTCAGCGCATGTGGGGATCAGTGCATCTGTCAGCAACACCGGCCGGCCGAAATCTAGAGTCACAAACCGCCTTGCACCTACAAAGTGACATTCAGTCTTTACGTCAAAGATCACACCAGTTAAATGATGTTGGCAAACCAAAACATATAGCAAATGCACCTCACAGATTGAGGATCCGTAATGAGGAAGAAACAGAGTATGTTCTACAGCAGTGATTATCAACCAGGAAGCCAGGGCTCACTAGGGGGACTCAGCAAACTACTGTGTGGGCCTCAAGATGACTCAAAAAGACAAAACTGGTTCGAAAACAACACAAAATCAAGGTATTTCATATTATAAATTTTTTCAACTTTCTTGAAAAACTTGGATATATGAGCAAGCCAAGTGTGATTTTTAAAAGTGTGATTTCTAAACATGGAAAAGTCGTGTGAATAAAATTGTAAATTTTGTTTTTTTGTTTTTATTTTTTAAGATTTTTGGCATTTTTGATAGGAAATGATAGGAAATCTAACCCTTCATTATGATAGGACAGTATGTAGACAGAAAGCGAAGTGGGACAGAAAAGGGGGGGCGGGTTCGGGAAAGGTCTGCGAGCCGGGACTCGAACTCGGGACACCCGAGGCACAACAGAGATATTTGCCGGCGCGCGCTGCCCATGAGACTATGACGCACTTCTTCAATAACAGTACAATGCTGCAGACAATGGAGGGCCTTGGAGTCAATCTGGTTGAGAACCAATAGTTACTGAGGGGGGACATCAAATATGATTCCGGTTTATATTTCGATTTTTTTGTGTTTTTAGCATTTTAATTAAGTCACCCTTGGAAGTTTGCTGGGGCTCTCAGTGGGCCCTGGCCCCCTGGTTGAGAACCCCAGTTCTAGTGTGAAGGGGGCTAATGTGAAGTACCTGAATGCATTCGTTCGATTATTATGGACTGATTTGGTGGAGGCTGTAGAAAGTGAGAGGCTTGTGAGATTGCCAATGCCAGTCCACTTCCTATGGGGTTCTGCAATGACAACACACACACATAAGCTGAACACAACCCACAAGTTCAACTACAAAAGGTAAATAAAACAACGCACAGCCCCTTACAGGAAAATAACATCTTTTATGCTACCTTACCTATTAGCCTCTGCTATTATGCAAAAGCAATGCATATTACTAATCAAAAATTAAGTTTTGATATATTTACAGTAGGAAATTTACAAAATATCTTCACGGAACATGATCTTTACTTAATATACTAATGATTTTGGCATAAAAGAAAAATCAATAATTTTGACCCATACAATGTATTTTTGGCTATTGCTACAAATATACCCCAGCGACTTAAGACTTTGAGGTTTTGTGGTCCAGGGTCACATATTAGTATATTTAATGACAGAAAATGAAACACTGCTAAATAATAATCATTATACAAGCAGAAGGAGGTTTTCAGAACTTACTGGTTTGGCTTTCTGTGTGTTTTTATTCTGTGCTGAAAGGTTCACAGGTGGAGGCTCAATGACGGATCCCGGGAAGAGCTGAGCCAGTTCCACACTAATAGCCGCAGACACTGCCTCATTCGGTGGGGTGAGAGGAGGCGTCATGAACAGCGGTGTAGTTTTAGGAGTGGGCGGGATGACGTCAGAGGGGTGAATGAAGAAGCCTGGGGCGGAGGACGGGTTGGATGGTACCGAGTTGACAACGCCTGATGCTGCAGTGGCTGCTGAGGTGGTCTGGTGAAGTTTGGCCTCCAGCTTCGCCTTCTGTTTCATAAGATAAACAATTACATGCAGTCAAAGTACTGAATTAATCAAGACATCGAGATTATTAAAATGAATAAAGAATGTATTCATGTATGACCTGCTGCTGGAGTTTTAGAAGCTGTTGCTGCTTCTCCTGAAGAACTTGAAGCTGCTGTTCGGCAGACACCATTGCATGAGACAGGGACTGAAGGGCCACCTGTGCAGCTGAGCTAAGGGCCGTGGACGCCTCGCCGACGGTCCCAGCAGACAGCCCTGTCACTGTGGGCGTCACGCCAAAGGTGCTCACTGTAGAAGGACGTAAAGGGAAACAAGCACAGATTTTAGCACTAAAGGTGTGGCCACCTTTACTGGTGCTCAGCGAAATTCTGCGTACAAAATCCAGTAATTTAATTAGAATCAGATTGGGTTTTTGCAGATTTTGCAAAAGGTTAAAGTTGGTCATGCAAATTGTCAGAAGTTACTTGCTTGGCTGCTTGGTTTGAAAGTGACATCGAAGTGAGCTGTGCCTCATGCTACACTTTTGACAATGGAATTTTATTGCCTTCAAAACTTCATGTAGTGTGACCACACCTTAAATATGAGGTCCACGATGACACGGTTGGTGGTAAAAGAAACAAGATGCGAAAGAGAGGAAAAGGAAAGTAGGATATGTACCGGTGAACATACTTGCATCATCCCTCTCCACCCTGGTGCCATCACTGGTGGAGACGCAAGTAAAGTGCAGGGGTTCAACCTCCAGCAGGCCGGTCAGAGCAGTAAAACTGCCCTCTGCCGCCCCACTGCTGTTCACCTTTCCATTACCTGACATTAGACACAACAACCATTACATGTATGTCTTTCCTATTTTGATATTTATTGATGAATGTAAGTGCATGAGGAAAGAATACATTGACACACCTGAGAGAATATCGGACAAGTCGATCTCATCCGACTGGACCCCAATGCTGCTGCTAAAGGCATTCTTACAGGAAGACCCGCTCACCTCCAGGTCAAACAGTACTGGGTCAAATGGAGACCCATACAGACCATATCTGAATAGAGAGGACCATGACAAAACCATTTCATTTCCTTAAAACGATCACTTCTACATGCTCAGAAAAAGCTTTTTTGTTCCAAGTATATAAAGCTGACCTGGTCTGCAACAGCGCCTCAAGTGGAGTCAGGCGGTCCTGCAGCTGCCGAGAGACAGCAGTGAGCAGAGAGGCGCAAGCGGTACTGCAGCTGGCCAGGTCCTCATCTTTCACATAATTTAACAGGACAAAGTACCAGAAGACAGATCCTGAAAGACAGTAACATAAGTATTTTAACATTTAAAATTAAATAAGTGCATATTTATTTCTGCACAATTAAAAAACCTTTGAACAGTAGTATAGCTTAATAAATAGTTTACATTTTTTGAATGAAACGGTCTTATCACTATAACAAAATTAAAAGGCACTATACATTTTCAACATTTACAATAAAAAAATTACCTCCTGTGGCAGCAGCAGGCAAATAAGGCATATTATCCAGAAGAGCTTTAAATAGAGCCTGGCCAAAACCCTGCTGACCAGGGTCTCCTTTACCGGTACTGAAATGTCAGAGACATTTATCCATTAGACTTAATGAACAAGACATCACTGTATCTGCACATGTTAACTGGACAGTCTAGTTCATTAGTTCTGCAATGAGACTACAAGACTGAAGATCAGAAAAATACAGTGAGGTTGCAAACTCACCTAATACAAAGTGCAAGAAAGCGAGAGCATTTATGAGCTATACTGCGTCCAGCCTCAAAGAAACATGCCCTGATGATTTCTGTCAGCCGTCTCCTAGTTTTAGTCAAAAGCCCCTCCTTCCCCTCTCTCAAACTAAAGGACAAGGTATTATAAAATTCATTAAAAGAGGCAAGAGATAAAATCGAGAGACTAAAAATACTAGCTCACTGTGACACCTCACCTGCAGGGTCCGTTGGAGTAAACCCCTGCCAGCCAGCAGAGGATGTCTAAAATGAGACTCTGACAGTGTTCTGAACTCTGTCCGTCTTCTCCATGCTTACACAAACCTCTTAGCAGCTTTTCATGGAGCTCAGGAAACTGAAGCATTGCACAGCGTTGCACTCTGGGAAATAAAAGCAGACAGTCAGCACATTCAGACAATGGACTGGATATTGTATTCTTTAAAATACCTCACTGAAACAAGGTAATTCCTTTCTTAATGTGCAAACTAATACATGCATAGCATACACTACCATTCAAACATTTGAGTGTACGATTGTTTACATACTATATGTGTGTGTACTGTGTATATTTATTATGTATATATAAATACACACATTTTTTTTTATATTTGTATGCATATATATCTATACTTGTATATAATTTATATTATATATAAATATAAATATTTTATATATAAATCTTACATATTTTTCCTTAATATATACATGTATGTGTGTGTATTTATATACATAATAAATATACACAGTACACACACATATATAGTATGTAAACAAATTTTTAATTTGAATGCGATTAATCACGATTAAATGATTTTGCAGCCCTAGATCAAATCTGACAACAGAGATATTTGTTACAAAAAATATATATTTCAAAGAAATTCTGTTCTTTTGAACTTTCTATTCATCAAATAATTCTGGAAAAAATGTATCAGTCACCACAAAATATTAAGCAGCACAACTGTTTTCAACATTGATAATAATAAGAAACATGAGCATCAAATCAGCATATTAGAATTATTTCTGAAGGATCATGTGACATTGAAAAATTCTAGCCTTCACAGTAATTAATTATATATTAATATATATTAAAATAGAAAACAGTTGTTTTTAATATATCAGAATTTTACAGTTTTACTGTACTTTTGATTAAACAAATGCAGCTTTGGGGAGCATAAGAGACAGAACATTCAAAATCTTACCAACTCCAAACTTATGAATGGTAGTGTATAGTGCATACTTTTATCTCTTACCGTTCTTTGGGTACAGACGTTTTCTTAAATCTCCTAATTGTGACAGACACTTCCTGGAGCAAGTCACAGCCCCGCAGGTTATCAGGCTTTTTAGGGGCAGACTGAGGATCTGCTTTAGATGTGGAGGCCTTTTCCTGAAAAGAAGCAAGATTTTATGAAAATTAGAGCTGCCGTGTTGGTCATCATTTGGCCTTTACCTCCATGCAAAGAGCACGAATCAAGTGAAGAGTTATTTCTTTTATGAAGCAATGCAGCTATACAGCCACTAGAGGGGTCTGTATAGCAGTTAGACAACTGAATATCACCCACAAACCAGCATTCAAAGCTATGAGGTCAGTTTTGAAATGGCTTGAATGAACACAAAGGATTACACACTTCAGTTTAAAATGGCCCAAAAGTCAATTACAGTTCAAGTCAGTGTTTGTACTGTACCTTGGTGGCCTGAGCCCTCTGCAGCAGGGATGAGAGCGAGTGAGCTTTACTACTGTGAGGTTTGGCTGAGGGCATCCGCACCACTGGCCTCAAGCTCTCATCCAGACCCTTATCATTCACTGCCTTAATGTGCGCCAAGAACGAACGATACTTTCCCCCTGCCATGCCTAGAAAGGGGAATGAAAGGAAAATTTATGTTGCATATTCACACCAGTTAAACTGCAGCTCTGCACTGTTTTTTTTCTGTTAGTCTTCTAGCACACTGCAGGATGGGAGGAAGTGGCTGCTATAAATGACTTGTGATGACTGTTTGGGCGAACCTTTGAGGAGTTTGGGACTTGTAAGGCTCAGCATCCCTGCGTGTCCAGACAGATCCAGTCCACTGGACAACCACACCGGCCCACACAAGATATCATCTTTGTGCTCATGCAGGAACGGACAGAGCCTGGAGCCTGAGACAGACAGAGATGTATTATTAAAGAATGCTGACAGACGTTAGCATAACAGGTGAACGTTTTTAGGTGGTCAAGATGGCTTAATCATCTGGACTCTTTACCTGGCGACTCCTCGATGTCCATAAACTGGATGTCCTCTGAGAAATCAAGCAGATGTGGCTGTCCGTTCTTCTCTCCATTTGAGTGCAAGACATGAGACAATGGGAAAACAAGCTGCCTGTCCACTGCTGTCTCTGCAGCACAAAGTTTTACACAACAAAAGATTAATTTAGGGAATAAAATCAGATCAAACTAGCCCCCAGAATTTACAGTATCTTTTTCTGGTTAAGAGTGACTCACCATTCACTTTGCACAGGCCTGGTGCTTTGTTCTTCAGCAGTGTGACCTGGATTTGTGGGATGTTAGTAATACTGCTGTTTAGCACAAACTTGAAGTCCACATGTCCAACCATGCAGGCTTTGGGTAAGACCAGCTCGAACACGTGCTCATCCCAGCTGGAGCTAAGAGAGAGATATATTACACATTACATGCAAAAAAAGGGGGGAAATGTCTACAGAAACATAATTTTTATTTTAAATTAAATATTTATATTTTATGCATATGTGTGTGTGGGATATTGGTAGAATAACACATGGCTGAAAAGACATCTGAGCCAAACAGATCTGAGGACCAGAAAGAACTGTTGTATACATAAATGTGCGAGTGTCTGATTTTAACTACACATGCTTTCATATTAGGGATGTTCATTTCGGTAATTTTTTCTAACCGACAACCGACGCTCGTTAACCGATTGTTAACCGTTAACTGACAAGATTATTTTAAATTAGAATTTAATTAAATTAGAAAGGATAAGTGTCTGTGACCCGTTAAAAATACTAACATTTGTTTCCCTGGGATTCATTTTACATGCGCAAAAAGCAGCAAACAACAGAACATGAGGATTCTCATGGTCATATCACATCACGCACCTCCAGCACTTCTGTGAGCGGAGAAAAACATAATAAAGCTAGGCTGTGTGTATATATATATATATATATATATATAAAACAAATAAATAGGCCTATATGAGACACATATTTTTACTTAATAAATTAAGAAAATGAAAGAAAAACGGCAACAAGCAGCCTAGTATGCAGTTTCGGTTCATTTAAGTGCTGCACGAAAGGAAACAGACGGCAGAAAGCGGCATCCTGTTTTTCTTTAGGCTTATTTTACAAAAGCACAAATATTTGTTTTTATTGTGAATGTACACAAATAAAGGCAAACCTTTTACAATTCTGATTATCTTTATGATTAAAAGGAGTAGTTTCCACTGTTAGAAAGAAAAAATTCAAGTGATTGCGCCGGCGCCGTATGCATGCACACAGTTAAGCATTGCTACCTTGACAATGCAGCCTGTTCATTATCATAATAAAATACAGTCAGTCAAACATATGGGAAAAAAAAATATGTAGTAAAAAAAATATGCAGTAAAATAAAATAAAGGCCTCCTGTAGCGAATCGATGCGTTTTTGTAAAAAAAATAGGAATGAGAGACCCAACGTTGTTTTCAGTTTCGTTTTAGCCTAAATGAATTCGTTTTGGCTTGTCATTTATATTGCTATAGCTTCTTATATTTTTAATTCTTGTTCTTTTCTAAATACTGTTAATTGAAAGGATTTGTTGTGGAGTGAGGGGAACTAAAATAGCCATTGCTATGTTTACAGTGTTTATTATAATGTTTGTAAACATTTCGCGTCGGCATTATGCCTATTTCTGAATGAAATAATAAAATGCGACTTATACGCAACTTATGTTTTTTTTCCCCCTAAAAACAATTTTTTTAAACGCGTAGCGTATTTTAACCATGCAGCAAACCTTTTTAAATATTTTGATAAATTACTGAAAAAATTAATAATTAACTGACTTTTAAACCGTTTAACTGATTGTATTAATCGGTCAAAATTCTTACGGTCGATTAACCGGTTAAAATAAACATCCCTATTTCATATATACATAATCATGTGTTTTAAGGTCAAAAAAGTACTTTGAGGGCAGGTGCATGTTGTATGAGGGAGAATGTAGGTTGTTTGTGAATGCACACCTGTCGCTCTGTAGCTTCCAAGTGCGTGTGTGTTGCGCGGCGTCGCCGTGGTGCTGCTGGTGGAGGTGTTGTGGATGCCGCCTTTGTTGCTGTTCCTGCTGCACCTCCACCCAGCAAGGGGGCACTGTTGCGGAGAAGCGTGGCGTCAGCGTTTCAAAACGTGTTAGTTCCACCAGAGAAGAAAGTGTCTCTACGTTCAATGGCTGGTCCACCAGGAGGTCAACTCCTGCCAAAAGACACACAGCTTACTATACTGAACATTTCCACGGGTATGAGGCAAACCATCATTTTACTGATAGTGTGATTTACACAGAGAGAGAAATACAACATCAGATGACACAATGAACAAAGAACAACACAGAGGAAAATTTTCCTGAAAGCACACTGTGCATCAGCTGTTTTAAACAGACAAATTTCAATTCAACAGGACAAATTGATTTCTTAAGGCTGATTTCTGATGTGAGGTAGCTGAAGGGGCAAATTAAATAAACTATCTGAACCTCCTGCACTATGTTGGACAGACAAACACACACGTTTTAATATGCTTCCATGTGTCACTCACCTGTGATACCTGGGCTCGAAGGATTTGATGTGGGTTTTGCTCCGTCCAGTAGTTGCTCTGCCCTATTAGACAGGGGGCCGTCGACAAAAATGTCGGCGTCATCGATATCATCACACACACCTCCAATTTGAAGGAAATGAAGCTCTCCACCTTCATATAGGGGAAAAAAAACTTATGTGACCAAGTGCTTAAGCTTTTTATAGTAAACCATGAATAACATAACTGCATGTAGCATGTTTACTGCAAGTAAAAATATCCATCTAAACTAGAAAGTATTACACTTTCTACATTTTCAGGAGAAAATGGGGTTTAGTTGTGCAAAAATTCTTAAGACGATATTCTGGTCACAAGCCAAGTCAATAGAGTATCTATGATATTCTGAATATTCTATATATTAATTAGTTACCTCCTTCAATGAGAGTTGGATACTTTTTTTGCCTGTTTTATCACCCATCAGGTGAACACTAAACAGTCAGATACCTTTAAAAAAAAAAAGTACTGGCAAACCTCTTCAACAAACCACATAATTTATTTATTCATATGCATAAAACGTTGGTTTTCACGAGACTCACCAGCGCATGCGCAACGCCGACCTCATATGTCATCTGCCCGGAGCTGCTTCCGTGTACAACTAAATTATTACGTTTTGAATATGGATATTTTTCTTACAAAAACGCATTGATTCGCTACACGAGGCCTTTGTTCACCCCCCGGAGCCGTGTGAGACAATTTTTTTTATGGATGGGCACTTTTTATTTAACTTCTTTTGGACTGATGCATGCAACACCCGCTGAGTGGCAACTGGTCTGATGCATGCAACACCCGCTGAGTGGCATTAAACAGCTTGAAAGATCAAAGACAATTTTTAATATAACTCTGACTGGATTTGTCTGAAAGAAGAAAGTCATATACACCTAGGATGACTTGAGGGTGGCTAATTTTCATTTTTGGGTGAACTAACCCTTTAAGGAAGGTACGCACATCATACATAGGGTTAGAGGCTTGTTCAACTCGCTAACTGCAAGTATATCTTATAGTAACAGTAATTTTAGTCTTAATCAAACTACTCATTAATACAGTGACGGACAGCAAGAAAACCGAAAGTGAAAGGCAGGGATGGAAGTCCCCTATTCTCCCTTATTCTAATACATGCACAGATGTGATAAGAAATTCGTCTTGAGCAGCAAATCAGCATATTAGAATGAGTTCTGAATGATCATGTGACACTGAAGACAGGGGTAATGGCTGCTGAAAATCCAGCTTTGCCATCATAGGAATAAATTACATTTATGCATACTCAAAAACACACAATAGCAAAGCAGGCATTAATAGACCACATCAACAGATTCATAAACTGAACTGAATTGTTTAATTCAGCCAATCAAAAGAGCAATACATATTATAAAACCAGTACGGTGGACAAACAATTTACTCAACGCTTGACTCACCAAGGTCACTTCTCATGAATGTAAGCAAAACGGTTTGAGAGTTTCAGCCCTGTTTGAGAGTCGGCTGAGCTCACTACGGTTAATGAGAACCTTATTGGTTACCATGGCAATGAGGTATGTGTGGGTAGCAAGCTAAACTGAAAGAAACAGTGAACCTCCACACCTCATATGCCCTTGTTAGTGAACAAGACATGAAGAAGCCCGTTATAAAGCATCTGAGTTGCTTACCTTTTGTGCAGGCACATAGCCGGTCGGTGCCTGAGCAGTAGGTAACAGAGACGAAGGGGTCCACCTCTTCTGTTCCCTCTTTCTTGGGTGGCTCCACCTTGGCCATCACCTCAAGGGTGGACAAGTCTAGAATCATGATGTAACCTGCCTGCGTAGTCACCACCAGGTGTCCAAGTCCAGCCACCTCTCCTCTCTTTTCCTTCCCAACGGCAGTTCCTATGCTTGGGCCCGCTGTCACTGCGGACGCAACCATCCCCATGCCATTTTTGAGCCCTGAAGGTGTAGACTCCTCTGAAGTTTCCTCTCCGTCATCTTCTCTGCCATCTAGCACATCTGGCGGCAGGAGGAGGAGAGATGTGACGGCATCCCGTGGGTCACGAATCTGCTGGACCTTCACTGGTTCCTCCTCCAGGGTCACGATACGGGTGGTGTAATTCAACTTGTAGAGCGCAAGGTATCCGCCGCCGCCACCACTGCCCCCTAGAGGTCTGGAAGTATGGGGGGGCAGGATGAGAGGGGTCTGTGGAGGAGAGGTGCCCGAGTGGGCGTCATGGCCATTGGCCAGTGTCTGTCCTTTGCGATGGCCACAGAGAGCCGAGTGCAGACGGTTGAGGGTGTTTAACACCTCCACCTGATTGATAGCGCTAAGGGACTCTACGGAGCACGGCTGAAGACCGACTAACAAGTGTAATCCATCACTGCAGGGCGTGATGGAATCAACGTACAGGTTCTCTTCCTCCAATGCTTTTGGCAACCGCAAGCACTGCACCAGAGAACCCGGCCGTGGAGCCAGAGAGCTCCACTTTTCCCCATCCAAAGGTCCGAGCCCAGCCGCCGCATCCGCAAACTGCTGGATGTACGTGATGGGAGGGTCCTGCAGCAACAGCTGCTCGTGAGAGTCAAACTCCATCTCGATAATCTGCGGGACAGTAAAGCCCTCCTCGTGAAGCCCTTTGCTCATCAGGTTGTTCATCTGGGTGAACACCTTCCCTGAAGACTTCTCATCTGCTTCCTTGATGCTGTACAGGAGTAGTACAGGCATAGTCCTTTGCACAGGGGCGGCTGGTGGTAGGTTCGGGGAGCCCAGGTCTGTGGGGGGATTACAGGACTCGATCTCCATGGGACCCTGGTCCGGTGCAAGCCCCGCAGAGGCAGCAGTCCTTACTGGGCTATCCATGGAGCGCCGAGACGGAGGTGGACCTAGTGGAGAACTAGCTGCTGACCGGTAGCTTAGCAGTCCTCCGGCCAGCAGGCAGGGGAAAGGAATGTTGTGGTGCTCGGCCAGCCTCTCCTTAGCCTTGTCGGATTTTGGGGGGCCCAGTGAGTGCAGAGTGTTGGCCCCCAGCTCCTCCAGGTCTTTAACTGTGTCCTCCAGCACACTGGCCACCACCTCCCACTGCAACTTCTCAGGCTGCTGTAGGACACTGAGAGCTGTGACTCCCAAACTCACCTCCATTGTCTCTTTCTGACCCAGTGGGCCTACACAAATGGAAAGCAGGAAAACAATAAATAGGGTGTTTGGTGACAACATTGAGTGCAGATACAGTATGTTGAAAAAACATTGTTAATACATGAAAACCAATGTCCAAGTGCTTTTACCTGTGACCGACTCTGATCTGGAATGCTCTTCGCTGTCCGAGTCCTCTATCTGATCATCACTAGGTACAAAAACACAGGACATGTTCAATAAACACAACAACAGAGTGTAAGACATCTTTAAAAAAAACGTAGGTATGTATATGTAGGTTTAAAACCTGTCTCCCTCTAGTTTGGGTAAGTCAGAGCAGCAGGTGGCCTCTTCTAGCCAGGAGAGTGTGGGCCTTCGTGATTCTGTGCCCGTGAGACTCTGCTGCTCGCTGCCGGACAGGATCAGCTGCCTCAGGATGGCTGGGTCATATGGGTTCACCTCAAACTTTAAATGCACCTGCACAGGTGAGAAAAACATGGAGGTTTAGGTGTACTGCGCCATTCTCATTCACTTTAGAAATTAACATAAGAGATGAACAACAAACCTTCATAAGCTTTGAAACATCCCAGATGCAAATCTTCCCCCTTTTGGTTGCCGTAGCAAGGAAATGTGGGCAGCTTCCGAACCCATAGCACACGATTTTATCCGAACCATCTGCACTGGGAAACTGAGCTGGGCTGGTGGCCAAAGTGACGGATAGCGGAACGTTTTGGGTGTGCTCCCCTTTCACAAATGGACAGTTGGGCGAATGGCGCTCATGCTCGGACCTAAAAAAGGTATAAAAGATATTATTAGGATGGTCACAGGGAGGAGTTTCCTCAGCTCTTTTGTAGGCCTTTGTTATGGTTCATGTTTGAGTGAGTGTGACATTGCGGTTGTGTTTTAGTGGGGTGCTTCTCACCAGGGCTCATCTGTAGGTTCCCAGCACACTAAACACACACTGCAGGTGAAGCACATGGCCCGGTCATCACCTGTGGATGCAGGCTAGAAGGAAGAAGACAGAGTTGTTAGCGTTATCTATAGTGCAAAGAGACATTCAAAGACCTAATACAAGGGGACAAAGACGACACATTATAGCACTGAAATGAGTGCTTTGGAAACATGTTGTGACATTTTGAATATAACTTAAGAAAACTGCAAATCTGATCTGCTCTTCAGCATGTAGGGCCCTATGATTTCCGAGACGCGGACGGAATCCAGTCATAAAAATGTAATTTACTATATATAGAGCAAAATGTAACAGAATTGGCCAAATTTAGATGGATACATCAAAAGTAGGTCAGTACACTTAAATCAAAATGTGATATAAACTCAGGGCCGCTGCTGGCCAAATGGGTGCCCTAAGCAGAATTGTATTGTTTTGCCCCTCCCTCAAATATTATGGAAGTAAAAAAAAAAACACTATGGGGTAAAAAAAAAGTAATTAAATTGTATTTATAAATTACAATTGAAGCTCTAGACAGGAAGCCTACCTATGGCTATGATTTTATTAATACAGTTGTCTGATTGATTTTATAGTCTCAAGCATTCAGAAATCACACAAAAGAAAATTAAGCAGTTTTACTACGATAAAACCATTGTTAATTTTTGTAAAGGCTGTGATGTCCACATGTTTTTATTGAGGAAATTATAGAGGCTGTAGCATTTCTATCGCAAAGGCCAAAAATGAAAGATTAAGTGGATATTTGAATTAAATGTTTGGTCAATATTAAGGATTTGATCGTCCTGTAAGTGTAACAACAGCAATTACCAGGCCTTTGGCACCTTTTGCAGGCATATGTAATAATGTAATGTACATAAATAGTTTATTTTGTATTACATTATGTATTTTAACAGTGTTATTCAATGAAACCATTATGATTATTATTAATTAAAACAATCATTATTGCCTCATTGTTTTTATATAATGCATTTTAAGTCATGGAAACTACAATATTAAGGCAGATGCGTTGTTGGTGAAATTATTACCGACATTAAAAACGTTATTAACATCAACAGCCAAAAAAGTTTCACAGGATTATGAACGTAGGCTAAGTTACCTGAAAGTAATGCACGGGCTTCATCTTGGGCTTTTTTTTTTTTTCTTTTCTCTGAGCTGTCTATCAATTATGATCATTTGCAGTCAGCCGCAAACATGAGGTGAGGTGCGAGCGGGCGCGTATGCGGGAATGGCGCGTCACGTGTGCTATTATAGCCTACTGCCTGCGTTCACCGTAAAATGCATTTTTTCCATATATAATTATATATATAGATGTTCATGTTTCTATTTTTTATTTATGTATATGTTAATATTAATATAGAACAAACTTTTTTTTTGGAGCAACTGGGATGGTGCCCCCCTGGGAGTTGGTGCTCTACGCAAACTGTGTACTCTGCGTTTAGGGAGTGGCGGTACTGTATAAACAAGTGGCTGTGAATCTTAAGTGGCAAAAATACCATTTAAATATGAATCCTGCATGTTCTGCTTGTCTCGGTGTGAATGAACTACACACATACTGAAGCACGTGTCACACTTGTGGTGTTTTCAGTCTCTGCTGTCTCAATATATGAGTAGCCTACATGAAAACATGAACAATCTTTAGAACTGCTCTGAGAGTTACTTTATGAGCATTTTACCATTTCTTTTGAGAAAAACTACTGTCATATCATATAAACAGAGAAACTTAATGGTCTTCACAGCAACCCATCAAAATAAATGTTTGGTTTAACTTAAAGAAACCGTGACAGAAATATTACTTAATGTAATGATAGTACTACTGCTACTAATAAAATTATTATTAAAACATTATTTTTAAAGGAATATTTACCAGAAAAGTTATTTACCAGAATTTATTTAGCAGAAAAAATGTAAATACACAACACAGTACTTCTGGGGGGAAAAATAAATAAAATAAATATTTTTTATATAAAATATATTAATTAGAGATGTTTTTGATTATTAATATTTAATGAAACCATTAAAATGGAATACAGAAAATTAATGGAAAACAGAATTTGGTAAAAA
>NW_015624573.1:501476-524743 GCF_001515625.1 Sinocyclocheilus rhinocerous | reverse complement strand
GTATTTTTTGACAATATTCACTCATCATGACAGTAAAATAGGGCATTCTAAGTCAATATACTGCAGTATTTCCTCTCTCAATCAGTAGAAAATATGGTTAACACCCGGTCATGCATGAAAAAATTATACCGTCATGTACCGTGAAACCGGTATAATTTTGAAAAATACCGTGATATAATTTTTGGTCATACCGCCCAGCACTACACAGTGCCTTAATTTAATTTTTATAAAATGTTTAATAAATTGCGGTTTAATATGGTAAGTTTCATGATTTCAATTAATTAGACTTATTAAGTTAAATACAACTTAGTTTGACCATTAAAACAGTCTAGAAAAATGTAAATGGAATTTAGGGAAATATGAAACAGATTTCATAGGGCCCTAAGCATGTTACATTAGCACAAGTCTTGCATGAAAGACTCTGCAACTTATTTACCAACACATCTGGTATAACATCTGGTATAACCCTTAAAGAAACATCAGTTCATAATCACGTTTTCCCATTTCGCTCTATTTCTTAAACTAACAGAATGTCTCTTTGCTGTGGCATCACCCTTTCATCCACAACACAGAGGCACTGTTCTCCCTTCACTTCGATCGGTTGGCATGACAACAGGGAACATGGGTGAGAGAAGTAGTGTGGTCTCTTTGGTTACCAGCACCGCTCAACCCTCCTTGGCATGCATGGTGACTCGAATAAAGACAATACATCATGTACCAGCGCATCATCGGGAATTCCCTGATTTTACAATAAAACCGAAAGAGAAACGTTCATAAAATGATCTTTGAACTCATAATAGACACCTCAAACATTAACCGACGGTACTGTCCTGGATTTATCTCTGTTGTTTATATAGTCTGAACAATTAGAAAATACAATTCGTTCATTCTTGTTGACCCAGTTTCAGGTCTGTGCTCAAAATGATTTCACTTTCAATAGTGATACAAACAGACTTTCACAATCAGTCAGTGACCATCAAGAGGAATCATTCAAACAGTGAAAAAAGAAACCAAAAATAATACATACCACACGAAAAGCAAAACGAAGAGGACCTGAGCAGGGCGAAATTTAAAGGTGACAGTCAAATTTGAAAAGAATCCTTGCCATGGCAATGACACAAACCTGGTGATAAAAGCCTGCCTGGGCCATGGGATCAGGCTGAGCCCACCTGTAGCCAGTATGAGGCCAGGATGTGAACGTCTCTCTCCTGTTAGCTTCACTGTACATCAAAGACCTGTAAATATCACATATACACTCTTAAGTCAAAAAAATAAATATTTTGTGGTGAAGAGGCACAAACAGCACTTCAAATCATTCTACATCCTCAAATCCACTATAATTAAATACACGTATTTCTGTAGAAAATGTAAGCGGCGCTTGCCCATGCTGTCACCATATAAGGTGTTCTGGGTGGTTTCCAGTGTGTTTTAATGTGTTTACTTAAAGGGGTCATGAACTGAGAAATCAAAATTCCCTTGATGTTTTGACATATAAGATGTAGGGTTGGGAATTGAAAATCGATTCCGATTCCAGAATCGGATACTTAAGGTCAGGAATCGGATACTTGTTGTCAAATTAAAATTTCGATTCCGCGTATCGATTCCTATGCGCTTTTTTTCTTCATCTGTGAGGACCCGACCTAGCGATCTGCCAGGACCTTGCTCGCTAATCTAAGTGCTCCAAAGTTTGGCTACATTTGCGATCAGAAGCCAAAAAAGCTAAGTATAATATCTGTGATAGCTAAACATGTTGCAAGAGAGGTGTCACCACCAACATGACAAAGCACTTTAATTTAATAGATCGTTAAAGATCGCGAACACGATTCAAACACCAACGTGATTCTATTCCTAAATTACAATGATCTGTCTGTTTCATTCCTCAACCTTTGACGTGTGCGATCAATGTTGTGATCACTTGGTTCATCCGTGCAGCATACGATCACACCAGTGTGTTCTTTCACTCAAGTAGTGGAGTTGAGTACTTTGTCCGCCTCTGGACACGATACTATCGTCTATCGGCACAACCCTAGTTTGGAACGCACCGACAATGTCAGCTAGGGTGGGAATCGAAAATCAATTCCGATTCGAGGATCGGATACTTAAGGTCAGGAATTGGATACTTGTTGTCAAATTAAAATTTCGATTCCGCCTATCAATTCCTATGCGCTTTTTTTTTTCTTCATCTGTGAGGATCGGACCTAGCGATCTGCCTGGGCCTTGCTCGCTAATCTAAGCGCTCCAAAGTTTGGCTACATTTGCGATCAGAAGCCAAAAATGCTAAGTATAATATCTGTGATAGCTAAACATGTTGCAAGAGAGGTGTCACCACCAACATGACAAAGTACTTTAATTTAATAGATCGTTAAAGATCGCGAATGCGATTCAAACACCAACGTGATTCTATTCCTAAATTACATTGATTCGTCTGTTTCATTCCATTCCATTTCATTCATTCCAACATGTGCAATCAATGTTGTGATCACTTGGTTCGTCCGTGCAGCGTACGATCACACCAGTGTGATTTGAACATTTAAATCTTCGTTCGCGCTGCCATTGACCTAAAGAGAGCAGCTGTCTGTCATGAATGAAACAGCTTCACAGTCTTTTCAGCCACACAATATCATTATTTCTGTGTTACAAACATTCAAATCACAGAAGTACTGGGATAAAAGTTTATAGTTCAGATATAAACTGTGTCTCTGATGTGTACGGTAGCGATTAAAATAGAGTAAATCACCTTTTGAAAGTAATTTGACACTTCAAATGAAGATTTGTCAATTACATTGTTACGCCAGTAGGTGGCGAAAAGGGGCTGTTAAAATGTATTTGTCTTTGAATGATACAAGAGATTCGTTCAAGAACGCTGATTCACCCAGTAATGAAACAAGTACATCTTGAGTGAGTCATTTAATCATTCATTCATAAATTATCCTGTTAGCCTGTTGATTTTTGTTCATGGTATTCAGCTCCAATAAATGGTTTGCAAAAAAGAGACACAGGATAAATGTTTGATATCATTATTTAATCACATTGGAATCGAAACTGGGAATCGAAAAGAATCGGAATCGATAAGCAGAATCGGAATTGATAAAATTAAAACGATACCCAACCCTAATAAGAGGTCATTGTACTATAAAACGTCCTGTACGTTTCAGAGCAAGTTAGTCTAAAACCAGCTTATATTGAAGCCAATCTGCGAAAACGACTGATGTGGAATGTGCACTTTAAGGCGTAATAGTGCGGCTAAACACTGCCTCCACAGAAGAAGATCAACGCCTGCTTCCACATCACTGCCTGTTTAGCCCCGCCCACTGATTCGCACGTGTAGTGTAAAACAGGACAAAAAATAGCCTATTACTTCTAAATTATGTTTTATGTAAAAATCTTACCATTATAAGGGGACCCCAGAGAACAGTACAAAATAATAAAAAAGGCAGTTCATGACACCTTCAAGGTGTTCTGGGTGTTTTTAAAATAGTTTTTCCTTATTGGACTAAGCCGATACACCCTATCCTCCAAATATCAAAGATGTACTGGTTTATAGATAAGTCTATTGAATTTTGTCCCCTACTGTCCCCAAATGTAAAATGGAAATGGAAAAGTAAAAGCACAATTGACCCTTCACCAAGAGTTTGATTGACAGGCGATCGGACCAATCATAATGCCGAATTTGCCATTTTGTCCGACAAACAAACTAGAGAGGAGTGTTAGTAGATTAGCATCAGTAGAGTTGAACTTGAAAATGGTGCATTGACATCTTTCTGTTGTTGAGACAACATACTTTCTAATGTTCATTCATGTTTATTTCATGCTGTAACTAGTAGTAAAAGATCAGTTCACGTGCCGCTTGAACTGACACATTAAAGAGCCACAAAACCGTATTTATTATTTTATTTTCTTTCAAAGCTTAGACTTTGTTTCATACCAAAAGTAAGGCCGTTGTCAATGTCCTCGTTGCTCTGTGATGTATTTCTCACTGCGCCATGGCTTGTCAGTCATAGCAATAGTAGCTAACGGGGGTGGGTCTTTGCGAAGGATCAATTCTCAAGCTGCACTATTTGCAGAAACCTTTACAATTTTGAATGCTTTTATGCTATCACAAATAATCTGACAAACACCGAATTGACCCTTTCCTGTGCAGTTACCTGTCTACAGAGCGCCCGGGTCCGACACCCAGCTCTGGCCTGCCGCTCGGTAAGAGGTAGGAGAGTCTGTCCATGACCGAAGAGGCGACCGACAGTGCTGCGACATTCTGATTCAACTTTTTCAACTCGTTCACGATGGCACTCGTTACCACCTTCAGCACGTGATGAGGGAGATGGAAGGTCACGGTCGCCCACTGGAAAGTGAGAAAGATGGAGGGTGACATTACATTTCAACAGCATTTACAGCAGGAAGGCATGCAAGATGGTGTAAATAATAGGCCTATGTCTTTTTTAGGAGCTTGTAACAGCTGCAAAGACTTGAGGATTTTCCGAGTTCAGCTGCCTAATTTCAGGCCAAAGTGTTTAAATATTTCTAAACTGAAATGTCTGAACAAGTCTGAACAAGCTTGTTCACAACAATCCTGACTTATTTTGACTTTCACTCTCATTTAAACCTAGAAAAAACTCCAATGTTCAAACATGAAATAACCTGATACACAATCTGTGCTCTTTCCAAGAGCCTGGAAAGTTCCAGAACCCAGTGCAGTGGCCTGAAAGGGGTCAATGGAGAGCTGAGTGAGAAATCCATCACCGCAGCTAACGCTCATTGTTATAGCAGTGCCATCTGGATGTCCGCCAAATTGCGGAAAAAAGGGTGCTTGGATGACTACACAAGGGAACGCTGCACTTACTTTCATTTTTTTTTTTACCACATGAGGCTGATGCCGTGGTCCACTGCGAAACTGCATGAAGAGGACTGCAGTAATATGCTGATGGCTTGGAGGATGCAGGGGAGAAACATGCCGTCATTATTAACTGCAGAGGCCCATTTATTTAAAGACTCCGAAAGAAAGTGCTGATCTAGGATCAGTTTCCTTCCTCCTATCTAGATGAATATGACTGATGCGTAGATGGGGTAAACCGTTCCTAGATCAGCATTTATGGGGGGTCCTTATAAACACACCATTTAAATACAGGAGCTCTTGTTTTCTCACTACAAAGATGCAATCTGTACGTACTATACACAAAAGACTAAAGACATTTCTGCTTTCAGTACACGTGCTTTAAGATTTAATTATATTTTTTTAACAATTGAATATAACTTTGTATTATTTTTTATTTATTGTATTTTACTTGTTTATTTATTAATTTTTATATATGAATTTATGCTTTTTGTTTTTTTGTAATTTTTTACATTTGTTGTATTTTGGTTATTGTACATTACTTAATTTATTTTATTTATTCGTATTGTGTTTTGTTGTTAATTTTTCATTTTGCAATTATATTTATATTTGTTGTACATTGTTTATTGGTATTGTTTTTTTATTACTGGCACAATATTTCTTTTTTTTATGTTTTACTTAAAGCTGCAGTCCGTAACTTTTTTGTGTTCAAAATTTACTAAATTTATATAATAAGCGAGTACACCATGAATCCATTTTCCAAACCGTGTTTTTGGCCTGTCCTGAATCACTACGGTACACCTATAATAAGTGTTTATATTTGGACTATTTAGACTGGTTCGTGTAGGTACCGCTGCGGAGTAGCCCAGTACTTGCGTGATTCGCCATAGACATAAACAGAGAGAAGTAGCTCCGGCTACAATGTTCTTCCGCAAGACGAACGCAGTTCTGTTTATTAACCGCTAGAGCGCCAAAAGTTACGGACTGCAGCTTTAAATGTATGTAAAACAATTATGCCAATAATTATACCAAGACCGAAAATTACTTGCAGGGAAACAAAATTGTACTTGGAAAAAGAACAAAAATGGAAAAAAGCTATCCGTTTAGTAACTTTCTGCTGCATAAAGTACTACTGACACAATCTAAATCACAGTCACGCCTAATCATGTGTTACTGAGCGTAAGCTGAGTGTTTCTCTCTGCATTCTTACAGTAGCAGTAGTGACAGTATGTATAAAGACAGAGGGAGTCTTAAGATGGACCTCAGCTCTGACAGACTTCACTGGCACAGGTGCATTAGTGGGAGTCTTTGATCATCCTCCTGTTACTGCTGGGCTACTGATACACCTCAGAGCTCTGCAGCACTGCTGTTCAATACAGCCTGTGTGTGTCTGCACAGATAAGTCACTGTGAGGATGTGTCTCATGAATAATCTATACGCTGTAATGCTACATGACTCAACTATTCTTGCTTATTAACAAACACACAGTCAGATTGCATTACATCAGCAAACATGTCACCACACACACTGTGCCACAAGGTTTTAATCCGACATTATGGGACCCACAAATTCAAGTAAGGAAAAGTAGCTTGCCAGACGCTCTGCAGCACTGAAACATGAAGCCAAATCCCAGCACTGTTTGTGAGAGACAGAGAACCAGTCCTGTGATTAAAGAACACTTTAAGAACGCATTACACAATCAAGCCAAAGTCGCATCAGATCCAGCTATGAATTTTATCAAAAATTCTTGATAGGACAAAATATGTTTTCTATGGAAGCCTGTTTCTGCTTCAGAGTAAATAAATTAAGAAATAAAGTCACAATTGCGAGAAATTAAGCAACAATTGTAAGATATGAAGTTTTTTAAAAAACAACAACAACAACTGTGAAATATAAAAGACTCAACTGTAAAATATGATGTCCCAAATGTATAAAATTGCAAAATATAATGCCCCAAAGATATAAAATCAATTCAGAGAAATAAAATTGCAGTTGTAGCTATAAAGATGTAACTGAGATATAAAGGTGCATTGTAAGATATAGTTTTAATTGCGAGCTATAGTCACATTTGTGAGCTATAAAGTCTAATTATTAGACAATTAAAACAAAAAGTGAGATATTAAGTCACTTATTAGAAAGGTGCAATTTTGAGTTATGATTATGAGAAATAAAGTCACAGTTGTCAGATATAAAGCCAATTATGAGAAATACAATTTCAAACTGTTGCAATGAAGATGTAATTGTGAGATATTAAGGTGCAACTGTGAGCTATATTACCATAATTATTACAATTGTGAACCACAACGTTGCAATTCTGATATATAAATTTACAATTACAAGAAATAAAGAGGCCATTATGACATATAAATTACTTCCAATTACCATTTTAGCCATAAACAGGCTTGACTCACAAAAAGATTAAAATAGTCATTCAACCTCTAGTAGGCTAGGTTGATTATTCATTAAGCTATTTATATTTCTACACTTTGCACTTTTTTTACAACTCTGTGGTTACAAAAACATTATAATGATTAGAACAGTGAGATGACTTATGAATGATGCATCCTCCTTCCTGTTAGACAAACCTTTGCCACTTTGTGATTGGCCGCCGTCTCATGTGAGGTATTCTCCAGGCCTTCTTTGAGCTGGGTGAGAAAGAGATCGTAACCCTCCGTGTTGGAAACATCCACCTTCTCCATACAAGCATACAACATCTGCTGGGCCTGCAGGGGAACACGATGTACATTGTATTTCACGTTTACCATCTATTCAAACCTCAAAGTTGCAGAATATAAGCAATAAGTCATTCATCTATATACAGAGCACATGAAAGTCCATCACAGTTAAAGCAACTGCACTGTGATGGCCTCATTGAGTCTGTATTTTCTCATGTGGATATCAAATGATAGTGTTGAAGTGTTACGTCTTTAGACTGCTTCAGATTATTAAGGGATACTGATCTCAAAGGACAACTAGCACAGGAGGGATTGTACTTTCTACTGCAGGAAACATTAGATATTACAGAACCAAGACAGTAAAGATGTTACACAAGATTACTATTTCAATAATGCTGTTCCTCTAAAATTCCTATTCATCAAAGAATCCTACAAAATGTATCGAGGTTTCAACAAAAATATTAATTAGCAAAATTGTTTGGCTGTAATAAGAAATATTACTTGAGCATCAAATCAGCATGTTAAAAATATTTCTGAAGGATCATGTGACACTGAAAACCGGAACAGTTAATTGAAATACTAATTACTGTTTTACTGTATTTTTAAACAAATAAATGCAGCTCTAGACATCATAAGAGATTTCAAAAACATTTAAAAATTCTTAACCAATCTCAAACTTTTGAACTGTAGTGTACTTTTAGACTAACCTGGGTTACCCCGATTCAAACTTAAAGGCGGGGGGTGAACAAAGGCCTTCTGTAGCGAATCGATGCATTTTTTAAGAAAAATATCCATATTCTAAACGTAATAATTACTTTAATGTAGCTTGCGCCAACAGTTGTACATGGAAGCAGCTCCGGGAGGATGACGTATGAGGTCGGCGTTGCGCATGCGCCGGTGGGTCTCGTGAAAACCAACGTTTATTAACAGGAGCAAAGGAAGCAAAGTTTCCTTACTTTAGCAAAGGAAAACCAGTCTCCTCTTGACTTATATCGAAATCCTCCGACATTCTTCTTTACAAATCCTTGTTTTGTACTTCTAATAAGTGGCCGTTGTTTTGTTTTGATCTCATCCCTGCGCTTCCGCGTTCGTCACTTCTGAGCGGCGCATTATATGTAGTATTTAATGTAGCGCATCGAAAATATAGGCTACATATAATAATAATAATAATAATATATATGGGGCCCCGCGTCGCGCCCTGCAGTGTTCAGTGCGCATGTTTCACTCTCCTCGTCACTGCGCAGTTTGACGCTCCGCTCATATCATGAACGAACAATGAACAATACATTTATTACAGTATTTATTAATCTTTCTTAATGTTAATTCACTGTTAGTTCATGTTAATTCAGAGTGCATTAACTGTTAACAAGCACAACTGTTGATTTTAATAATGCATTAGTAAATGTTGAAATTAACATGAACTAAGATTAGTAAATGCTGAAGAACTATTGTTAATTCTTAGTTCATTAACTAAAGTAGTTAACTAATGAACCTTATTATAGTGTTACCAATATTAATATAAATTCTGTCCAGTTTTACTGTGTTACTTTTAGGAAAGCCCCGTCCGCATTTAAATCGGATGTATGGACTTAGTTCGGATTTGTAAACAAGGAGGGGATGTAAGTAGGGATGCACCGAAAATATAGGCTACATATAATAATAATATATATGTCGCGCCCCGCCCGGCAGTGTTCACTCTCCTCGTCACTGCGCAGTTTGACGCTCCGCTCAATATTCCAATCTATGAATGTGCGTTCCACTCGTGTACCGCTCATGCTCACCGGAAAAGCAAAGTTCGCTCAAATAACGCGCTGACAGGAAATTTCTATGCAGTATAGGCCTACTTGTTCCGGTTTGCAGTAGCGCTACTGTGCTGTAACATGGTGTAGGCTAGTTCAGCTGTACTGGGCAACGCTGGTAAAATAATGCTACCTTCAGTGACGCTATGCTCTGCTATGCTATGCTCTGCTCATATGCTCTGATAATAATAGCTTTGTAGGACTATACATTATTTGGATAATTAGTAAAAAAAAACAACAACAACTTCTATCTGATTCTGTTACATAGAAGTGAATAAAAATAATATATTGATATTTAATATTAAGGTAACACTTTTCAATAAGGTTCCATTAGTTAATGTTAGTTAATGTATTAACTATCATGAACGAACAATGAACAATACATTTATTACAGTATTTATTCATCTTTCTTAATGTTAGTTAATGAGAATACAGTTATTCACTGTTAGTTCATGTTAATTCAGAGTGCATTAACTGTTAACAAGCACAACTGTTGATTTTAATAATGCATTAGTAAATGTTGAAATTAACATGAACTAAGATTAGTAAATGCTAAAGAACTATTGTTCCTTCTTAGTTCATTAACTAAAGTAGTTAACTAATGAACCTTATTGTAAAGTGTTACCAATATTAATATAAATTCTGTCCAGTTTTATTGTTACTTTCAGTAAACGTGTGGTTATTTTATTGGCTTGTGATTTTTTATTTTTTATTTTTTTTTTTATTCAGTATCATTAAAATTGAGTTCAATTTAAAAAGTCTTACAAAATTACTTTATATTATTTAATAAAATAGCAGTTTCGGTTTTCGGCCAAGTGCATCCAGAATTTTTGGTTTCCGTTTCGGCCCAGAATTTTCATTTCGGTTCATCCCTAGATGTAAGACTACATGTTTTATTTAATTTAATTTTAATTTAACAGTAATTTACTTTCAAATTCCCCAATTGCTGAAGGGTCTGCACAACTTTTTAGTACAATTTCAAGTTGCGCTGTTCAAAATACCTGTAGTAGCACAGCAGTGCATACCTGTTTACATTTAATTAAGGTGGACTAGATTAGACTGTAATACAAATAGTTGAGTTTGCCAGGTGCATACAACATTTATGACAGGTTTTCATGAAAGTGTTGGTCAGTTTGTCTGCTTGACAATCCCATTTTGCACTGCAACAATAAAACTGAAGTGAGATAAACAAACTGAGAAATGTTTCTTTTTTAGTTTAAACAGATGTTGTCAAAGTTTTCCTTTGGGGACATAATTTGAAGTTGGAAAAAGGTAATAAATTGCAATATATCGCAGAATATCACAATATATTTAAAATCGCAATAATATTGTATCGTGACACAAGTATCGTGATAATATCGTATCGTGAGGCCTCTGGTGATTCCCACCCCTAGTAATTTATGGGCTAATTTTCATTTTTGGGTGAACTTTAATGAATCTAATTACAAACAGAAACAGTCTTTATTCCATTTCATATTGATTTGTACTGACATTTTATGTAAAACATCCATAGGGTCAGCACTGAATTAGGCTTGCCGCGGGATAGACGGTGTTGACGGTGATACCGGTGTTAAGCCGCAACACCTTGATTTTTGCCGTTTATCTAAGGTGATTTTGGAAGTTCGTTTCTTATTTCGAACATTCGTTTCTTATTTAATTGGTTCCACATTGTTTGCTGATTTTTATTTTATTTAAACTTTGTGTCATTTATTTATTTTATTTCACATCAAGGTGTATGCCGTGCCTCCAAGCTTTCTTACTCGTTTTGCTAATAAACGTTCTACGTTTCTTATTTATTTGGTTATATTATATATATATATATATATATTATACATGTTTATTTAGCCTATTTCCAGTTTTGTATACCTATTTAAACTTTATGCAAGTTATTTGTTATTTTATATTAGGCATAGCCTGCCCTTTAGCATGGTGTATTTTTATTTGTTTTGTTAATAAAAGTTCTATGTTTTATATATAGGCTAAAGTGAGTTTGACGTTGTATTTTGTTGTTGCATTCAAGCAACTGACGGCGAACTGCCGCTAATTCGAAAGTGAAAGTAAATTGCACACGGCGCTTTTAAGCTATTTAAAAGCGAAGGAAAGCGAGGAAAATAGGGAAAATTCAAACAAACAATTGCTTTACGCCGAATTGCCACTATTTGAAAGTGAAAGTAATATGCACACGCCGCTTTTACAAGCTATTTAAAAGTGAAGGAAAGCGAGAAAAAGAGGGAACGCCCCTGCGGTGATACCGGTGTTGTCACAGGTCAATTAACCGGTGGGAAAATTTCCTCACCGTCACAACCCTACACTGAATATTGTGAACCTGAGCACATCATGATGCCTCTATTTTGATGCTTCACTCCAGAGCTCAATGCACTGGGGAACAATGTCACGAATCGTTAAAGGGCCTTAATACGCTGTGTCTCTTTTACCGAGCGCTCAGATGGAAGCTCACGCCTTATATTACTCACTACCTATGAATAAGAATAAAAGCACATCACAGGGATGTTCAGCTGATGTTTCAAACAATACTGCATCTGTTGGCTCCACCTAGAGATTTCCAACTATTTATGCTATTTTTGTGTGCCAAAACGCTTGAGTAGTAACGTTAAACTCATAAAAATGGCATGACGGCAATGTAATTTTAGATGTGTACAGAAGTGAAACACAGCCTCAGAGCTTAGAAAGACCAAATATAAAGGTAGGCCTCAATAAAACGGTCTCACCCTTTTTACCACGTCGAATCAGTACCATAAAAACAATAAGCTAATCACGACCAACATTATGCTATTAAAAATCCTATATAAACAGATTTACTTCCAGCACTGCGGTGATGACTCATGTTTACACTTCAGCTCTCACATTTCACTGTACACGTTTATGAATGGCCTTTCTGAACAAGTTGAGTCACATGACTCAGGCACGTCAGTCTGAGACTAGGGAACTCCTAAGTTAACTCATGTGACCTAGAAGAACAGATCGGGCTCCCATGAGGAACAGCTCATGGCCTGCAGAAGTTTGTTTTGACATCAATGGCCTCTATTGTGTATTGTAAAATGTCATCTCAAAACAAATGCACATGTAGATCAAAACTGGATTTCAGGCATAAGAAGGATGATACGCATGTCACTGCCATATTTTTATTTCTAGTTTTTTCTTTTTTTTAAAAGAGCATTCAAAGAAATGCAGACAGTGGAAACTAATAAAAGTTTGGGGGTCTGTAAGATTAGCTTATTTAATGTTTTTGAATAAAGTTTCTTATGCACATCAAGGCTGCATTTAGTAAAAAAATCCAGTAAATACAACAGTACAATGTGAAATATTATTACAATTTAAAATAGCAGTCTTCTATTTGAATATATTTTCAAGTGTAATTCATTCCTTAGAATGAAAAGAATTTTCAGCGTCTCACTATATGACGGCATGAACACAAAAACTTAATCCCCAGAGCTGCTGTGAGAGTCACTTCGCGAGAATTTTACCGTTTCATTTGAGAAAACTAGCATCATCATACTGTATACACACAGAAACTTCATGGCAACCTGTCAAAATAAAAGTACGGTTTAACATGTAACAGAAATATATTACTCTTGTATTACTTTTGTAAAGTATAATGTACATCTTTAAATATTCCATTTTCTATCCAATTTAAATAAAACAATTAAATGATAAAAATAAATATTACAACCAGATTAATCACTTAATTGTAGAAAAAATAATACAATGTTTTAAAGGAATATTCACACTATTTTTCTTCCATGTATTAATTTCAACAGTAAACCTCATTTATTTGCCAAAAAATAAAAGGGTTTAATTTTTATTTGATTTCAAATAAATGTTTAATGTCTTCATTTGATTTTCAGAAAAATTAAAAAAAGAATTTCTAAAAAAAAAAAAAAAAAAAAGAATAAAAAGAAAAAAAGAAAGAAAGAAAAAGTTTGTAGGGCCCTATCGTTCAAAATGTTGAAATTGAGACTTTTGGACGTATTTTTTCACTGAAATAAATGTTTTTGTAATTACACAGAGTAAAGTACCGAAAAAAGATACCATTAGGTACCGGCACCGAAGTTCAGGTACCGATACCGGTACCGTACCGGTTAAAATGTGAACGGTACCCAACCCTAATGACAAATCAAGCCAATACCAAGCCTCAACATCCATAACTGCATCCAATTCAACAAGTCAAAAGACAAATCAAACATGCCCGATATGACCCTCGTTTTTACCAAAACAGACACAAACAACATGATATCTGAGTGTCAGACTATCTCAGGTTATATGCTCATCAGTCTACAAAATCCACTGGTTCTCACACATAAGCGTATGTGACCAGGGAGTGGTGAGAGCCGGGAGGTTTGTTTTCAGAGTGCCCTAGGAGACAATGGACCAGTCTGTCTGCATAGCACTCTTTGTCAGACTGGTTATGCGATCACTATATCAACAAGCGCACTCAAACAACTAGCATTTTGCTGAGTTGTAACCTACACCGTACACTAAGGAAGTGCATGACAATAATTCCTGTCGTGCAGTGTTGGATGAGCCACGGAAACTTGTTATATGCTATACTACACCATATTGACCTCAGTACCATACTGATGGATGACCTGTGCTTACACATGTTCTTCAAAAACATTCATGAAAAATTATAAGATCTTATGACTTAAACAGTATGTGCTGTCAAGCAGTGATGTGTCAGTTGAAAGCATTAATCAGCTGTAAGATAAACCGGGCAAATAATACTTGCCCTCTCGCGTTATAGACTTGCAAATGATACTTTTAACAAATATTTCAGCAATCATTCACATTTTAGATATGCATACCTTTAATTTCTTTGAACAAGATTTTAACTTATTTTTGCTTATTAAACACAATTGCAGACTCTAAAGAAAATGGTTCTATGCAGTTTAAAATGCTGGAAGCATCACTGTTTAGGTTTGCACCCCACAACCACATCAGCTATTTACTGATAGAGAGGTCAGGTAAAGAATATGCTGTACACATTCAATCAATATACAAAATGTGCATGCCGGGATTCTTACCTCGGTAACGGGCAGCTCCAGCTGCACCATGTCTTCTGGCTTGGACACAGGGGCCTGGAGAGCCGTGTCCAAAAGAAGGATCCCATTCAAGTCCTTCCTACAGCCGACGGCGTAATCGTCCACAAACAGCACTTTATCCACGGCTGGGAAGTACTGACACCTCACCCGGCCCCCAGGTTTAGCTGTCACAAAACACACATAGAAGGAGAGAGGGTGATCATTAGTGCTCAGTGCCTGCCAATATTTAGATGTTTTGCTACATTAAACCTACAAACACACGTCAAATAATTAAACACAAGTAAAACATTCTGTTATGTCATAAACTATATTTGACATGATAACTGCTGCTTACATTTTTTTTTATGATAAATGCATCATATTTAATTAAATACTACTTAATAATAAATAAAAACTTAAAAATAATATATTAAGATATTATAAAAAATAAAATATAAAGCAAGACACCCAAGGCCATGCATAACTATTTAGTAAAAAGTAATTGCAGTTTATCAAAAATGCAGTAATACTGAGAAATATTATTACAATATAAAATAACTATTTTCTATTTTAATACATTTTAAAATGAAATATATTCCTATGATGTCTTCAGTGTCACATGATCCTTCAGAAATCTTTCTAAATGCGGATTTGCTGCTCAAGAAACATTTATTATTAGTAGTATTGTTGAAAACAGCCGTGCTAATTAATATTTTTGTTAATATTGTTATAGATTTTTTTGCCTTAGGATTCTTTAAGTAATAAAAAGTTCAGAAGAACATCTTTATGTGAAATGAAAATCTTTTGTAACATGATAAAAAAAAAAAAAAAAACATGAACTCAAACGTTCAGGCGGAGAGTACAATTGAAATTGTTTCTTACAAAAAAAATAAAAAATAACAAAAGACTAATGAATTCAAGTGTGTGCAAATAAAGAGATACTAAACTTGTTCTGAGCTACACCCTCGTTTTAACAAAACAGAACTAAAAAACAAACATCCAGAACATTCACCAACACCAAACGAAGAAAAGTGAGAAATGCCACTGGCATCAGCATGTCATTCCAAAATATTCTGTTCCTTTTTACCCAAGAAGAAAAGCAAAGCACCATTTAACATGCATGAATGACAGAAAGCTGTATGCAAAATGACTGAAATCTGGTGAGCAGAATCAAAGTTTGAAAGCAGATTTGTTCAGTAACAATTCAATATGCTATAATATGTTACAACCTATTTTATACCTAAATTTGGTCTATTTTAATGCATTTTAAATCACACTTCTTAACATGAAAAACGTCTTAACTTCCACCCTTCAAATCTGCTCCTAAGTAGCTGTTACACACTCATGAGGGAAAAAAAAAAGAGAAAGCCTCTCCAATCAATATTGTCCAAACAAGCATGAGTCGACTGTTCTGCGCTAGCAACTCTCTATGCAAAGACTCGCTGCTAAATAACCTAATTGCAATTTCAAACAGACTAGTTAGCTGAGCGTGATATCTGCAACTCAACAATATCAAACTATCACAAGTCTCTAAATGTAACCCAACCACTAGCTTACTATCTTCACAAAGGTACAGACTTCTTGCTGCACACAGGGGATTTTCAACAAAGAATCATATGTGCTACAGTGTCACTGGTGTAAGACCAATCATTCCTTGCATTTCATATGCATCCATGGATAAACAGGTGTGCTTTTTTTACAGAACAGCACATCTCCGCTACTGTAATTCCAACCGCTGCTTTGCTGAGGACATGAATGAAGTTAAACTCCTTAAACTGGCCTTTCAGATTAGTCCTAGACTAAATGTCACATTCACAACCTTTAGTTTAAATACTTTTAATCTGGCCTGGAGTTTGCCTGGAAAGTGGCTTAAAGCTACATTCACAAATGTTCACACACGTTCATTAACACACATTTGACAGAAGACTTTCTAAGACATTTGTCACTCTGAAAGCACGTGATGATGATTTCCTGCTGATTACAGAACCGGCTTTTTTAACAAAATGCGCATGACAATCGCATTCGATTAATCGTGCAGCCCTAACTGCAAAGATACCCGTTTACATCCTTTAGTGTCCAGCTGTCCTTTCTTCAAAGCATTTAGGCTTGCAGTGTCATCTTATGACAGTTAATGAGCTAGACGTTTCATAAGAATAATGACACAAACTAGGAGACTGAAGAAATGTCTGAAAGAGTGCCCGTTTAACCCATTTGCTTAGTGAATATTACTGCTTCAGGCAACAATACACAACTACAATGTAATTATTATGCCTTTAACAAACAGAATAAAAGATAAAACACTCAAACACAGACTGACAAGGTCAATAATGTACATATTAACAACACCGCCACAGGCACTCATTCTTCCGTTCAAAATGACATGTTTAACAGCAAACCGGCACAGAAAGCACCCAAACACACTATCATAAAATTAATACAAATCAATATAATATTCATACTTTATGCAACCATACAGACAGCCGTCACCTGTCAGGGTTGGCATAAACATGAGCAGTGTTACGGATCCGTAGCAGACAGGCTAGGCTATCGCTAGGCTAACGTTAGCATGATTAGCTAAACCTCTGTCAGCTCATTTAGAGCCAAAAATCTAAAAGTGTTTACTGTAAAAGCCAAAAACTGTGTTAAGATGTACTCTATATCACTGACATGTATTGAGATATTGGTTGAATGTCACTGACACCAAGTACGAGAAAGACACACACTAATACGAGCTGATATTTGCTAATGTTTAGATTAGCTTTAGTACCGCTTTACCCTAATATCGGGTCAGATTTTAGTCTTGGTTTATCTTTATTTGACTTATAAAGACAAGGAGTGGTGTGAAATGTAAGTAAGCGGTACTGATGTGTACATAAACGGTGTGTTCGTGAGTAACGTGGCAATGTTTACAGTGATCCGGCAGCACAACAGATCCAGAAGGCCCGAAACAGTGAGGATCATCCGGAGGCCCAAAGACTGAGAGATCACTGTCACAACAACAACTATCAAGAGAGAGCGATTATTCTCACAAACACCTATCAGGAGTGATGGACGATCCATCAGGAGCCTGAATAGTAAGGTGTCGATCTTAAAGCACTGCTCTATCAGGAGGCCCTGGAGTGAAGGATCACTCTCACACAGTCCTTCATACAAGAAAATATCGCATAGGGACATATATTTTGACAGTCCTCCACAAGGAGTCCAAACAGAGGAGAGTCATTCCCACAACACTGCACCATCAGAAGATCAAACACTATCTATCAAGATAATCTTGACACTCTCCTTCTCCATCACAAGCTATATAGGAGGAAAGGATCTCCCATACGTCTCCTCTATGAGGAGGTCCAGCCCAGGATTCTGTACTATGATCCCGGACGGGTGTTAAATCCCTCTGAGCTCGTCCGAACCGAAACTCACCGTGCAGAGCCGAGGCCTGTAAAATAGCCCCGGAGGTGCCGTCGATGACTTTGATGCTGCCCCGGCTGGTGACGGCCAGGATGGCGTTGAGGGCCGGGTGGTAGGACAGACTCCGCAGGCCCTCCTCATCGCAGCGCAGACAGCCGTCCCTCAGCACGACCCAGTCCGGCGAGCCTGGCGAGGCCGCCGCCGCCGCCATCTTCCTGCTATCTTCCCTTCCTGCCTTCCCTCCCTCTTCAGTAGCTCCTCCGTGGACGCGACTCGACGAGAAAACGTTAAAGCTGAATCCCGAAGTACCGCTGCGCGTCCACTGCGGGCTCTAAACCTCCTCCTGATACCGCAGGAGCAGCGATTCACCATCAGCGGAGCGGAAACCAGCGGCTCCTTCTGCTCACACACTCAGCGTTAAACGGAACTGGCGTAGTCACCGTGTGATCGCCCGCCGCACCTCAGGGGGCGCTGTCGATAGATAGATAGATAGAAAAGTCACACATAGAAAAGTCACAGCTTTTAAGGTTTAGTTAAAAATTACAATTATTTAGTATTATGTAAAAACCAGGTAAAAACTAATAAATATTTTTTTAATCTTTTTGATAAAATTATCTGTTAGCAATTACACTTACCATGATGCTTGTCAATAATTTTTTCAGCAAATATCCAACCACCTTTTTTTTTGTTTTGATGCGTCTTGTCTTTAACAGTAGATACAACACTCTTGTGTCCTCAAAATATTATGCATAATCACTTTTTTGATTGTTTACTGTTACAACCAGTAGCCAAACATTTTTAATGAATATGAAATTAACAAATAAATCATGCAATTAAGTATTATTATTCCACAACATTAATGAGATTCACAACAAAAAGTGTAATTACAGTGTCAATAGATTTTAATCTGATTCATGAATATAACAATTTCCAGACTCAATTGTTTTAGCTCAACTAATATGGTAACATATGTCTGCAGTGTACACATCACCAGGTAGAAAGTTGTTTTCAATTGCATGTTCTACAAATAAAAATTCCTTTCCTTTTTGGCTACATTTACATAAATAAAATACACCACAGCCATATAAAATGACCAATTCAAGGCACCCATTCAAAGCAGACCTTTTTAATCTAAGCTGTACTGCCTGCATACTCTCTTTTTCCATGTAGAACTCATAAATTAAAAATGAAAACTGATTAGATCAAGAATTCAGTGAATGTATTGGATCAGTCTACAACAACAACAAAATCTGTCTACCGTCAGCTGGTTAACTCAAAGTTTTCACCATTATGTGTGGTGACACACAATTTCTGTTACATGACTATCATGCTTTCCATAATCTTTTACAATATAAAGTTCTCTTTTTTTTCCTTTTGGGGTTTGTAAATATCATGTAAAACCAGGGCTCCAGATTTCGGTGGCAGAGGGATCTCTGCAAACAGGGCTTCCACAGTAAAAGATGCAGCTTTTTATTGTGTACAAAATAAATGGAAGCAGTTAAATACACTAATGTCTGTACACCTCATTCCCCAAAGCATATAGGATTATAAACAGGGTAAAAGAAAATGCAAATTCCTTCTTGGTCTTCATGGAACATCCCTGCTGTGTAGCTCTCCACAGTGCTCTTTGTCAATGTCCAAGCAACGAGCCAATCAAAGCCTGTGGTCAATTCAGACTCCAGTATACAGAGACAGGAAGTAGATGTACAAAAGAAAGATGGGATATATGAGAAGGGGTTTCTTCGTCTTGAATTCATCACCGACGAGTAAAGAGGCAGCACTGTACGCAGCCCAGAATACTCCAAAAAGCTAGAGGGGGGGGGGACCCATATTTACATATTATATCATCAATATCATACATAATTTCATATTCTTTTTTTTTTTAATTCATATTTACCTTTATGAGTGTAGAGACGACTTCAAAACCCCCAATGACCAGGAGAAGTGGAGCTATTACAATGAGTGGGAGCAAAGAATAGCCAATAACTCCAAGCACTTGTCCATAAGACACCTATAAATAAAATTAAAAACCATGAGTGGGCATCCTTTTCAACTCATAAAAATCATATGCTATCTGACGCTTCACAAGATATAAATACCTCTCCACCCAGCACTCTTGCAAGAAGGAAAATAGTAAGTGATCCAAATATCCAGATCGTAATAATCCAGGAAACAACCTGATTGGTCAAAAAAAGATATATAACATATTAAAAAATATTCCAAATTTGATGCATTTCTGCTTCTGTTTTGACTAACTAAATCATGCAAGTGACAAGGAAACTGAAATGAAAAATTATACAAAATAATGAATCTCTCCGATCTTCATGCCTTCCTGAAAGTCACTTTAGTATGGTGCTATTAATATAATATTACTACTACTATTCTACTATAATACTATTATATTTATTTTCTTAATAATTATCTAATTAATACTTAATGTTTAATAATTTTTAGGGTTCTCAGTCTATAAAAACTTGCATTAAATTAGAGAAGTAATAAGAAATGTCATCACCCCTTCATTATGGCATAATGAATATTTAAAGATATTCTAAACATTAAAAATATTTGATGAATAGACATTGTGGTTTTAGAAGCACAAATATCATTAATTTTATTTCCATGTTATTGAAGATAACCTTGTCATAAGCCTACAGTCCATGGCAATCTATTTTGGATTTTGATGGTAGGTCTATGTGCACATGCATCTTCACTAAACATATAAAATACTGCTCATGGTCAAGATACAAAGACTCAATTCTCACCCTAAACTGTCCATAGATGGAGATCATGGAGAAGAGCAGGACAACAGCCAGCGGGCCCCAGAAATCAGGATTGTCCCTCACCACCTGTCTATTAAAACCCAGCGAGGGCATGGGCATCAACACACACCTGATCTTGTAGTAGATGTCCTTTAAATCAATGTCCAACTCCTCCCTGCACAAACACAGACAACAAATTAACACAACCAAAACCAAATGTGAAATCAAGCATCAGAAATCGAGTTCCAAAAACTCACAGGAGCGGTTTAGTGTCCTCAGAATCCTCTTCCTCCACCTCCAGCAACCATCCATAACCTCTCTGTTTTAGGAAGGTGGTGGGGTAAGTATCCCTGGTGGAATCAGGGCCCATATTTAGTGTGATATCTGGTGCATCGATGGTGCCACTGAGCTCTGGTGGGTAAGAGGTTGTTTTAGATAAATACAGCTCACTATTGCATCCCTATTTAGTCTACAAACAACACCCGTGTCATGATACATTAAGAGGCTTGATCATTCACATACTTGGATATATTCTCATATTAATGTATGTATACACATGTATGTATCATACACACAAACAATTCCATCATAAAATAGATTAATATATCAGAGAAGAGACGTATGGATGCTTTGGGGCCTTTAACTACTGTACCTTCAGCGTCCGTCGAGGAGACGAAGGTAAAATCTCCGTTGGTGGGAGAGAACTGCATGGCAGACAGCAATAACAGCTCGGGCTTCACTCACGATCACACACACCGCCGCCGATCGCGCACCTTCACACCATTGCTACGTTTAACGATTCCTACCGATCAGCTTTCGGACGGGACTGCTGGCTCAAAACAGTCACGGAGGAAGCAGGAAGTGCAGAAAAAAACACAGACGACACGTCAAATCCTGGAGCAGAACGAAACGGGGAGGCGCGCGCTCCACCCAGCGCCAGAACCAAGCACCGACAACACACGTTCAATGCACCGAGACAGCACCACCCCGTGACCGTTCTGAAAAAAAAGTGTTACAAGTAATAAATAAATAAATAAAATGGGACATTTCCGATGTTGTGGAAATCCTTGTCCCGCCTCTTCCATGTTTATGCGCTGTGATTGGCTGTCTTTGTGAGGCTGACCAATAGGGTTATTCTGCAGTGATGTCAAGTTTTTTGCCGCTAAAGTTGAACCCCTGTAACATCAGTCAGACACTGAAGCAGAAGTAAAAGCTCTCGGTAAGTGTTTTTTTGATAAATACTAAAACAAAATTTTGTTTAATTTACACATGATTAAGGTATTAGCTTTAGCGGTCTGATTCTATCTCATGTTGTTCAGTCTATCTCAGTTGTTCAATTCTCAAGTTTCGCGAGAATTGTCAGTGGGCTTGGTTTTGGAGGGATTTGGCGGTTGAAGTCTTCTGTGGAGTGGACGTATGACAATCATTAAATGTATTAAAAGTTAATGTATATAGGTTTTTGTCTTTTTACATACGTCCTCGCGGTTGGACGGTTAGGAAATGTTTTCCGTTGACTTTTGAGGATGTGTTTATGTTCTTCAGTGCATCGTGTATTGTTATTGATCATCAGGGACTTTTGTTTTCATCTGATAGAGTGACACGGGCTGGATTCTGATAAACCATCATCTTCAGAGTAGACATCTGTCCTTCCAGATAGACAACATGGGAATTCAAGGCCTGTTGCAGTTTATCAAAGATGCCTCAGAGCCTATCAGTGTGAAGAAATACCGGGGACAGACAGTGGCGGTGGACACATACTGCTGGCTCCATAAGGGGGCATTTTCATGTGCAGAGAAACTTGCAAAAGGAGAACCTACAGATCAGTGAGTCGCTTCATTTATTTGCATGCAATATCCGGAGTATTTCAGCAGTTCAATCATTTCCAACATCATTTTCCAGGTTAAAATGTGCATTTCTCATGCTCACATTCATTGTGTGTCCATCAGGTATGTGTCGTACTGTATGAAGTTTGTGGATATGCTGCGTTCTTTTGGTGTTAAGCCAATCTTGGTGTTTGACGGACGTAACTTGCCATCCAAAAAGGAAGTGGAGAAGTCCCGGCGCGAGTAAGAACAGAATATTTATTGGAGAAAAAGTTCATTCGTTTAATTAAAAATTACGCATATTTAATGTATATTTCATTAACAGGCGTCGACAGGCAAATCTGCAGAAAGGCAAACAGCTGCTGCGGGAGGGTAAGATATCAGAAGCCAGAGAATGCTTTACCCGCAGTGTTAATATCACCCCATCTATGGCACATGATGTCATTAAGGTGAGACCATTGTATCTGATATCTGTAAACAATATTTGTTTTGGAATCAGTTAATTATTATGCAATATTGGAAACAGATTAATCAAGATTTACCTTTTTTTCTGTTTGGCATCTTTTCATTTATGCCTGTTTTCTGGTTTTCAGACTGCCAGGATGCGTGGAGTGGACTGTGTTGTTGCTCCGTATGAAGCAGATGCCCAGTTAGCTTTCCTAAACAAATCTGGTATCGCTCAGGCAGTGATCACAGAGGACTCGGATCTGCTGGCATTTGGGTGTAAAAAGGTACCAGTGCAATGTGCAATAGAAAAAAACACTTAACTAGAAACCAGGGCCAGTATTCACAAAACATCTTAAGGCTAAAAGTAGCTCATAACTTGCAGATTTAGGAGAAAATCTTAAAAATAATGGGCGTGTCAATCCTAAATTTAGGACTCCTAAATTTTAATTTAAAGCGTTTTAGCGCTAAAACTAGCTCCTAAATCTGTGAAAC